>NW_027507718.1:170940653-170950653 GCF_037356315.1 Lithobates pipiens | reverse complement strand
AAGTACCTAGGCCATTGGAAAGGGGGGAGAGTGGTTGTCCCATGTTTGCCATATCCTTTGGATAGTGACTGTATATATTGCCCATCGATGCCAACCCCCTGTCATCCCTCATCAAGGTGAAACTTCCACTTACGTTGCCAGTTAGTCTTTGGTGATGGTGATGATGGTGGTGGTGGTGGTGTGGGTGGTGGAACTTGTCGGACACTGTGGAGATGGGTGGCAGGTGCTGGAGAGGAGTCAACGTGGTGTAGGTGCTGCTGAGGCTCATGCCGGATGGAGATTCGCAGGACATGTTCATAGCAGGATGCAGAGGACCTGCCAAGGTATGCTCGGATCTGTAATCCCCTCCATCCAGAATGGAAGCCATACTTGTCACCATAGCGGGTCGTCCATGAGAAACCAGATTCCTGTGGGAAGCTTGTCTACTGTGTGCGGAGCTCATTAAATCGCCAGCTTGGGAATGGGATACACCGTGAATGTTCCCTAAATTCTCCATTGTAAGTTCCATCTTTCTCGCAGGTTTGCTCTGCTATACCCCCTCCTCCTCCTTTCCTTTCTTCTGCTTTTGCTTTCCAGGCTAATTCAGATTCAAAGCTTTGCCATCGATTACCTTCCCCTTTGCAGTCAATCCTGCATGACTTGATGAGCTCTCTGCTCCTCTCCCTTTCTCCCTCTCTCTTCTCCCCCCCTCCTTCTTATGGATACAATAGCTATGTGAGATGGCTGGCCGGCTGGCTTGATGGTCCTCTCTTTCCCCAAGTGATGGTGTTGGTCCTGGCTTTGTGGTGTGCCTAGTGCTGGAAAAGCTGCAGATAATATTGGAGCTCAGACTCTCAGACCTCCTGCTAGCCTCAGTCTCATAGCCAGCAGAGCCTGACGTCAGCATCCCTCTGCTCATCGATAAGTACCTTTCTTCATTCAACTCCTGGTCACTACACAGTGCAGGGACCTGGGACAAGGCATTGTTCTCTATGCAATCACTGCACATCAAGGGAAATATTATTTAGACTGGCTACTAGCAGTAAAAGCGGTATTAACCTAAAAACAAACAAACAAAAAAAAAAAACCTCATATACTGCAACTTACCAGACCTTAGATATGATGGCTCTATTAGTTTTATTTTTAGGCTTTTCCCCCCCTTTATTTCCACCTGAGCAGTAACATGCTTGCAGATTGTGGTGGCCATATACGCTTCGATAAATTAATGATTTCCTTTCTGATGAATCTGTAGTCGACAGCCCAATCAATCGATATACCACAAGCGGGGACGTGGATTTCGATTGATAGTTGAAAGATATAATCCTAGGTTACTGATCATATTTCTGTTTCCACCACAGTTACATAGTCAGAATGAAAAAAGTCCATCTAGTTCAACCAACAAAAAAAAAACAAAAAAAACATACAATCCCATATATACACAATCCTATACCCACAGTTGATCCAGAGAAAGGTGGAAATCCCTACAAAGCTCAAGAAAAATGCTTTCCTTTAAAATTAATAAATGTGTTTGCACTGGAGTGGTGCACTTCCCTTGCGGTGAAAAAAATCCTGAAAAAAAATGCCCCAAAAATGCTGCTCCCCATTGAAATGAATGGGAACAGCATCAGAAACGCAGTTTTTGAGTCACATGACTTTTAAAAACTGCACCACAAATGCTGTAAAAAGAGCAGCAAAAATGCTGCATTAATGCATAGGCATTTTACTGAGGCCGCGTACACACGGGCGGACTGTTCGCCCAACTTTGTCCGCTGAACAGTGTTTGGGCGGACAGTCCGCTCGTGTGTGGGCTTTCAGCGGACAGTTTCAGCGGACAGTTTGACGAACAAGGTTTTTCGGAATTTCCGAAAAACTGTCCGCTGAAACCTTGTTTCAGAGAACAGTCCGCTCGTGTGTAGGCTTGTTCGTCAAACTAAGTTCCGCGCATGCTCAGAAAGGATTTACACGCCGAAAGTTATAATGCAGTGTATAGGACGTCGTATTTTTCGTCCCGTCGTACGTGCCGTTCACGTCATCGCGCACGGTTTCAGCAAACTGTTCGTCCGTCGTGTGTGGCCATGTCCGTCCATGCTAATTTTGAGCGGACTGTTTGCCGAAACTGTTTGACAGACAAAGTTGGGCGAACAGTCCCCACGTGTGTACGCGGCCTAACAGTTTTGAAGCACGCCAGTGTGAAAGTGCCATAGGCCCATACACACAATCTGAAAATTGTATGCAAAATACTGATTTTGAAGCGATCGTACGATAATCAGATCATTAGTAGAGATGTTTTCGAAAGCCGGTCATGACAGTTCATTCGATATTATCCAATAGGACAAGCACAAAATCTGTTTCTCCTACGATAACAGATCGTATGATTTTTAATTAATCAGTATAATTGACGTTCGTAAATACAATAAATATACATTATAACACATGACATCACTTCCGATTTTTTATTCTGACATATGAGAATTTTTATAACTTTAGTAAACTCTTCAGGTTCGATATTCGACTAGCAAGCAAAAAAAAATTGGACGATCAGTCATCTGATTTTCGGATCATGTGTACGGGCTTAAGCCACAAAAGGAACAATTAAAGAACCTGATGGGTTTTACTTCCTCTTTTTCCCCTTGCTTTCCCCTGTAAAGTAAAAGCATAATGGGCTAGTATGCATCGCATACTAGCCCATTATGTGCCACTTACCTGCAATCGAAGCCTGCGCTGTCCCCGCTGGTGGCTACATCCATCTTTGCCCCTTTTCCATCCAGGGGCCGTGGACTCTGGCTCTGTGACTGTCTGGAGTCACGTCACGTCACTTCCGCACATGCGTGCAGGAGCCACCGGTCACGGCACTTGCTAGTGGAGAAACGGCAGGGAGGGACGTTTCTTCACAGTGCATGCGCCGATGATGATGAAGTTTAGGAGATAATTACAGTACCTACAGGTAAGTCTTATTATAGGCTTACCTGTAGGTACAAGAGGTATAACTAGATTTACAACCACTTTAACATAATATTTATCATAAACAACAACAAATACGCGTATGTGAACAGATGGGTGTTGTAGTGTCGCAAACAGAGGGGTTGATTTACCAAAACTGGAGAGTGCAAGATCTGTGCATAGAAACCAATCAGCTTCCGGGTTTTATTGTCAAAGCTTAACTGAACAAGCTGAAGTTAGAAGCTGATTGGCTACAAAGCACAGCTGCACCAGACTGTACACTCTCCAGTTTTAGTAACTCTCCCCCAGTTGTATACCAGAATACAGAATCCGATCAAGTCTATTGGTGGCCATACACATTTTGATAAATGTTTGATTTCTGTTCCAATCGATCTCCCCTGATAAGAATAATTGATCTTTAGTCGACCACCTAATCCATTGATATGCTACATGCAGCGATGTAGATTCTGAGAAATAGTTGGACGATATGAATGTAAAATATGGATTCCATATCTTTTTCCATCATGCAAACTCATAATCTGATCAATCACAATATGACTGAATTCATGACTAAAGCCTCTCAGTGCTGACAATCAATGCAAACAATCAATAATTTTCCACTCTGGCTGATCAGTTCGTATCAAAAATGAGTCTAAATAAATCAAAGGGAAGTTATAGGCATTTGCTTGTTTGCCGATTTAATCGTATTGATCGAATTGCATATCAATTGGATAAAAAAATCGAAGCATGTGTAGCCACCATTCACTCTAGATGGAGATAAAATGGACACACCTTTGGACAGCAGCATTGTCGATCTGGGAAGAGAGTAGGGTTAAGCCTCGTACATACGATTGGATGTTCCGACGGCAAATGTGTGATGACAGGCTGTAAGCGGAAAATCCGACCACTTGTACGTTCCATTGGACAGTTGTTTTGGTATTTTCCGCGGACAGATATTGGATAGCAGGTTTTAAAATTTTCCGCGGACAATGTCTGTTGTCAGATTTTCCGAGCGTGTGTTCACAAGTCCGTTGGACAAAAGTTCAAAGTACAAACACGCGTGCTCGGAAGCAAGAAAGAGCCAGAAGCGGTCGGTCTTGTAAATTAGTGTTCGTGATGGAGAATTAACATTTGTGACGTGGCAAATTATGAAATCTCCAAATACAGAGCACAATTCTATTCTTCTTTAATGGGATAATAATGAAGCTCCTTTGCTGGTGATACTGATGGAGTTGTTGCAAACTAATTTTCAAAGGCTTTTTTTTTCTAGTGATATCAAAAATAATTATTATGTTTTCTTTTTGGTGCAAGTTACCACAACACCATTATCCTGTATTTTTCAAGATCAAAGATACAACTATGTTGGTGTCCCTTGTCAATTTTTCATTGTATTTTTTTAAATGTAACTGCCTACTCTACTCCCAAACTGTCATTTGAAGTAAAATGCCACGTATTATTCTACACAATGTTTTTTATTGTGCATTAAAAAATTAAAACAAATAAAATTAGACATGCTATCTGCCAATAGAACTTAACCAAAAAGTGCATTCTATGCATCCAAAAATATAGAAAATATGGCAAATCAAATCATTATTATTCAACCAAAAAATAAAATTAAAGTCTCATGCATGTGTCCTGCTTCTTAATATAGGAGGTCAACAATGCCAAGAGTTGGTGAAAGCAGTGGTCCGTCATACGATGATAATTCCGAAAATCATCTGGAGCTCCCGCAGCAAAGGCATATGACATAATTGGTCACGATTAATAAAGCAACCAATTTTAGGTCCAACTCCTCCTGTTCCTGGAGTGGACTCGGGTCAAAGCAATAACTCCAAGGCTAATAATAAACACGTTATCTCCTCCGATTCGGCAACATAGCTGGTTGATAAACGGGCATTCAGAAACGAACTGCGAAAGTGCAAAATGAAAAGTGCGAAATGAAAAGCACGAATCAACACTCACCAGACTTCTACAAACATGAAATTAGCAGAAGGCACCCAAAGTGTGGCGTTAAAGAGCTAAAAAACAACATAGTACATCACTACACTCATATTTGTTGCCGTTTGTATGCAAGACAAGCTTGGGCCAACGCCTTTCAGACAAAAGTGTACGGTTTTGTTGGCCAACAATCCGATCGTGTGTACAAGGCTTTAGGGTCACCATACACTTTACAATTTGACTGTACAATTTTAGACTGACTAAATCTATGTAATATGCAGGCCCAGCTATTCTATTCAATCCATCTGTATCCATCTGACAGGCCCTTGTACTACATCAGTGATGGCGAACATTGGCACCCCAAAAGTTTTGGAACTACATTTCCCATGATGCTCATGCACTGTGCAGTGTAGATGAGCATCATGGGAAATGTAGTTCCAAAGCATCTGGGGTGTCAAGGTTCACCATCACTGCACTACACAGTTGTTGGTAGATCTAAAGAAGATTTGTACAATCAGATTGCAACATGTGTGGTGAGCCTTGGATGCACTAGTAAATTTAGATGGACTTGACTAATACTAAAGCTGACATCTATCTAACACTTTTCAAGCAGTTACAGCAACAGCTTTGTTCTTTCTGGGATAAAGGTTTTACATAAATAAATAAAAACTGATCATTGTAGACACCCCTGTCTGTGTTAAATGATTTGTCTCATCCCTTTAACTGCCACCTTTGTTGGAAAGCTTGAAGTTTAAAAATATTAACTAATTTCAGCAACATTTAAAGGAATATAATTGATGAGCATACTACTATAATAGATGAGGTGAGCAGGCCCTTCACCTGGTGGTGAATGTGCACTATTGCATGAAGATTGAAGACATAGGGTGGTTTTTCTGTTATTCATGAATAATTGTTTTTAATTGTTTTGGAGGTTATAAGGACTTTTTCAAGATATATATATATATATATATATATATATATATATATATATATATATATGTACACTTCATTGTCAAAAGCCTGCCTTTACATGCACATGAACTTTAATGGCATCCCAGACTTAGTCCGTAGGGTTCAAAACTGAGTTGACCCACCCCAACTATAACAGCTTAAAGAGGGATTCCACCCAAAAAAAAATATTAAAAGCCAGCAGCTATAAATACTACAGCTGCTGACTTTTAATAAATGGACACTCACCTGTCCCGGGTTCCAGCGATGCCGGCAGCCGAGGCCGATCGATCGCTCGGCCCTCGGCTGCTGCCGCCACCATTCTAGGTGAGGGAATCAGGAAGTGAAGCGAATCGGCTTCACTTCCCGGTTCCCTACTGCTCATGCGCGAGTTGCGCCGCACAATAGGAAATCTCCATGCTGTCACTGGGACCCGTGTGTGTCCCAGCAGACAGCGCGGCAGGGCAGGAAATGGCGTAGACTCCCACGGGAGTCTATGCCCGGAAGTGGGTGTAAATACCTGTCTTTGATAGGTATCTCCACCCCCCTTCCCCCTGAAAGGTGTCAATTGTGACACCGGAGGGGGGGGAGGGATCCAATCAGCGGAGGTTCCACTTTAGGGTGGAATCCCACTTTAAACTCTTCTGGGAAGGCTGTCCACAAAGTTTAGGAGAGTGTCTATGAGAATGTTTTACCATTCTTCCAGAAGTGCATTTGTGAGGTCAGGCACTGATGTTGGCCGAGAAGACCTGGCTCACAGTATCCAATTTAATTCAACCCAAAGGTGTTCTATCGGGTTGAAGTCGGGACTCTGTGCAAGCCAGTCAAGTTCCTCCATCCCCAAAGTGTTCCCACAAAGTTGGGAGCATTAAGTTGTCAAAAATTTCTTGGTATGCTGACGCCTTAAGAGTTCCCTTCACTGTAACTAAGGTGCCAAGCCCAACTCGTGAAAAACAACCCCACACCATAATCCATCCTCCACCAAATGATTTGAACCAGTGCACAAATCAAGGTCTATAAAAACTTGGATGAACGAGTTTGGGGTGGAGGAACTTGACTGGCCAGCACAGAGTCCTGACTTCAACTCGATGGCACACCTTTGGGATGAATTAGAGTGGAGACTGCGAGACAGGTCTTCTCTTCCAACATCAGTACCTGACCCTTACAAATGCACTTCTGAAAGAATGGTCAAACATTCCCATAGACACACTCCTAAATCTTGTGGACAGCCTTCCCAGAAGAGTTGAAGCTGTTATAGCTGCAAAGGGTGGGCCACCTCAATATTGAACCCTACAGACTAATGCCGTGTACACACGACCGGACTTTCCGGCAGAAAAGGTCAGACGGAATCATTTCATCGGATATTCCGATCGTGTGTGGGCTTCATCGAACTTTTTTCTTCAAAAATTCTGGCGGACCTAGAAATAGAACATGTTTTAAATCTTTCAGAGGGAATCAATTCCTATCGGAAAAAAAAGTTTGTCTGTATGCTATTCTGACGGACCAAATACGACGCAAGGGCAGCTATTGGCTACTGGCTACTGAACTTCCTTTTCTAGTCCCATGGCACGTCAGCACACTAGAAACAAACGGACTTTGGTGTGATCATGTGTAGGCAAGTCCATTCGGTCAGATCTCCGTCAGAAAGACCGTCAGAGTTTGTTCTGATGGAAAGTCCGGTCATGTGTACGCGGCATTAGACTGAGATGCCATTAAAGTTCATGTGCGTGTAAAGGCAGATGCCCCAATAGCCCCAATATACCCCAATATATATACATACTTTTTATTAAGTTTAGGTGTTGCGCTACACTGTTTCTTGATTTTGAATATTTGTTAAGTGTTGTGTTGTTGTTTGGCGGAGCAACACATATATACATTATTTCTGTTATATGGTTTTGATTTAATTAGTAGTTTCCGAGTGGCACGTTTATTGCACTGATTGTAATTATTATATTAGTTGGTACAAAGCTGACCCGTGATGGACCAAAATTTGTCTGGTCCAGTAAAGACTGGTCGAATTTTGATCCACCTGTGGCAGTTTCTATACCTGAAAAGTCGATCTAATGGTCAACTTCTCACAAACAGGCTTGCTGTAAACCTTTAGTGTGATCCGCACTGCACCTAATTGATTGCAGTGCTAATCAGTATATTCTGACAGCGGAGGAGTCCCCACTGTCAGAATGCAATGGGGCAACGGGGAGTTCCTCTACCTTAATTGTGTGGATGGGGTAATTCATTAAGTTTTTTTCCATCAGCCCACTGGTTGATTGAAAAAAAAACTGATCAATGTATGGCCAGCTTTAGTCTGCCCCATAATCGTGAAGCAAGGACCAGGATGACAGCCATGCAGTCCATATATGTAAAAATGATGCTAGCAATGGCAAACCCTCATGCTTCTGTCCACAGGAGTTCCCTTCAAATGGCTATATGTCTCATTATTTTAGTATAATACTAAGCAGTGGTGGCTAGTGCTCAATATTTTTTTGGGGGGGGGGGGGGGTTGGAAAACCAATGCAACCCCCCCACACAGGAGATGGATGGGCAGGCGGCAACAAGACGTAAGGCAGCGATCAACCCCCCTTTGCAGGAGACAGATGGTAAGGTGGCGATCAGAGGCCTCTTTACCTGAGGAGGATCTGGGGTAGGGCTGCTGCTCCTCGCTCCTGGGCCGTTGCTTCTCCTCCCGGCTGAAAAAAAGTGAGTCCTCAGACCCGATTGGCCGGGAGAATTAAGACTCTCGGCCAATTGGGTCTGAGGAGGACCCACTTCCTGATTGCCTGGGAAGAGAATCAGGAGACAATAGCGAATATTAATTCACTATTGTTACACAACTGAGTGGGCCCACAGGGTTTTTTGGTTTTGAACATTTTTTAAGTGTTGTGAAATGAAATCCCTGTACAGTGTTTTTTTTAACAGAGATGTCCCTGCACAGTGTTTGGCGGAGCAACACATTTATACACTATTTATATTATATGGTTTTGGTGGGCCCACCCTTTTTTTAAGCCAATTAGAGCCTCAGGCTCTAATCATGTGCTTCAAATAAAAAAAAAGCCCCATTGGAATCCATGCATCCGGTGCCCTGCATGTAGATTAGAAATGCTGAACTGCTCAGAGCTGGAAATCTTTGTATATGAATGTATATTGAAAGTGGTTGTAAACCCTTACAAACCACTTTGACCTACAGGTAAGCCTAGATTAAGGCTTACCTGTAGGTCCAAGCAATATCTCCTAAACCTATATGGTTTAGGAGATATTTGCCCGAAAACGGGCACCGCTGTCTACGGCGCACGGCGCAGGCGCACTGAGCGCGGCATTTCCAAAAATGGAGCTGCCGCGCGTGTCGACTCCCGTGCGCATGCGCGGGAGTGACGTCATCGCGGCTTCGCCGAATGACAGCAGCGGAGCTGCGAGACGCCACCAGCAAGATGGATGCGGCGGACTACAGGGGACAGCGGCGACTTCGCTGGCTCCTGTGTCAGGTAAGTGACACATAATGGGCTACTATGCGATGCATAGTAGTCCATTATGCTTTGCCTTTGCAGGGAATGAAAGAGGAAGTAAACCCATCAGGGTTTACTTCCTCTTGAAGTGCTTACTATTACCCCTAAGAGAGTCCCAAAAGTTGTGATACTTGCCCAGGTTTTTCCTCTGGCTTTCAAATCATGGATAGAACCAAACCATTTACTGTGACTCTTTACGCTAAATAGTTGTAAAGTAGTATGTATACATACTTCCCAACATTTTGAGATGGGAATGAATGACACCTACTAACAAATGTATGTAGGCATAGGACACGTCCCCTGCCACCCCCTGCGTAACCAGACCAATTTCATCTTTCGGTGCTCTCACACTTTGAATGACAATTACTCAGTCATGCAACACTGTACCTATATGAAATTGTTGTCCTTTTTTTCAAGCAAATAGAGCTTTATTTTGGTGGTATTTAAGCAGCTCTAGGTTTTTTATTTTTTGCGCTATAAATCAAAAAATACTGAAAATTCTGTAAAAAAATAAATAAAAAAATCTTTGTTTCTGTTAAAATGTATTGCAAAATATTGGCAAGTATTGGCAGAGTATGGGAGTGTTGCAGAGTATTGCAGTGTTGCAGAGTATTGGCAGAGTATTGCAGTGTTGCAGAGTATTGGCAGAGTATTACACAGTGTTGCAGAGTATTGGAAGATTATTGCACAGTATG
>NW_027507718.1:170935300-170940453 GCF_037356315.1 Lithobates pipiens | reverse complement strand
GATAGAGGGAGAGGGGAAGAAAGTGAGGGGAGAGAGTGAGAGGGGGAGAGTGAGAGGGGGAGAGAGTGAGGGGGGAGAGAGTGAGAGGGGGAGAGAGTAGGCGGGAGAGGGTAAGAGGGGGAGAGAGTAGGGGGAGAGAGGGGAAGAGGGAGAATGGGAGGTGAGGGAGTGAGGGGGGAGAGTGAGAGGGGGAGTGAGTGAGAGGGGAAGAGAGGGAGAGGGGGAGAGTGAGAGGGACAGAGAGAGTGAGAGGGAGAGGGAGAGTGGGAGGGGGAGAGAGTAAGGGGTGAGAGTGAGAGGGGAGTGAGTGAGAGAGGAAGAGAGGGAGAGGGAGAGTGGGAGGGGAGAGAGTGAGAGGGGGAGAGAGTGAGGGAGGAAGAGAGTGAGGGAGGGAGAGAGTGAGAGGGGGGAGAGTGAGGGGGGAGAGAGTGAGAGGGGGAGAGAGTGAGGGGGAGAAAGTGAGAGGGGAGGACTGAGGGGGGAGACAGTGAGAGGGGGAGTGAGTGAGAGGGGAAGAGAGTGAGGGGGGAGAAAGTGAGGGGGGAGAGAGAGGGGGAGAGAGAGAGAGGGGGAGAGGGAGAGTGGGAGGGGGAGAGAGTAAGGGGGTGAGAGTGAGAGGGGGAGTGAGTGAGAGAGGAAGAGAGGGAGAGGGAGAGTGGGAGGGAGAGAGTGAGAGGGGGAGAGAGTGAGGGAGGGAGAGAGTGAGGGAGGGAGAGAGTGAGAGGGGGGAGAGAGTGAGGGGGAGAAAGTGAGAGGGGGAGACTGAGGGGGGGGGAGACTGAGGGGGGAGACAGTGAGAGTGGGAGTGAGTGAGAGGGGAAGAGAGTAAGGGGGAGAAAGTGGGGGGGGAGAGAGAGGGGGAGAGAGTGAGGGGGTGAGAGTGAGAGGGGGGAGAGAGTGAGGGGGAGAGAGAGTGAGGGGGGAGAGAGTGGGAGGAGAAGAGAGGGGGAGAGTGAGAGGGGGGAGAGAGTGAGAGGGAGGGAGTGAGAGGGGGGAGAGAGTGAGGGGGAGGGAGTGAGAGGGGGAGAGAGTGAGGGGGAGAGAGGGAGGGGGAGAGAGTGAGAGGGGGAGAGAGCGAGGGGGAGAGAGAATGAGGGGGGAGAGAGTGAGAGGAGAAGAGAGGGGAGAGTGAGAGGGGGGAGAGAGTGAGGGGGAGGGAGTGAGAGGGAGAGAGTGAGGGGGGAGGGAGTGAGAGGGGGAGAGAGTGAGAGGGGGAGAGAATGAGGGGGGGAGAGTGAGAGAGAGAGCCATCACATTTAGGAATTGGTAGGCTGCAATACAATAATATAATATAATAAATGTTTGCTTTTGGGCTTAATACCACTTTAAGTAAATGGTAACACACATCTGTTGTATGTACAGCATTAATGTATCAGCAGTAAGAAGGACACACAGAACATTAATTCACAGCTAATTTTTCCCTGCTCGGTTGCAGATTGTTATGTTTAATCTGACAGCTCTACCTGGCTCATACTGATAGCACACATAATATTCAAACTGAAATTGAGAAAGAATTATTTTTGTTTTCCTTTCGGTTAGGTCAATAGAAAACAGAGTGAAGAGTTCCATTGACAGAGAAAAATCCATAAGTCACCATTTTATAGCATCAGCCTGTTGTGAAGCTTCAGCTTTAACAGGACTCATCAATAGCACAAGGCTCTCTTAACTTCGATACCCCAAATCCCCCAAAATCCATTCCTGCCCTTTATTTCTATCAAACACTATTCATTTCTAAGATGATATGGCTGTTCAATGGAGGGCTACGTGTCTGATTCATTGAGGATGGAAAAGGAAACATTTGATTTTCCACAATGAAATGGATTCTTTCTGCATTTGATATGGTCAGTCTCTACTGTCTGAGCAGTATTAGGAGCTCACTTCTGGTACAGGACACATCACACTCATCTGATTACATAGAATACTGATCGTATAAATATCAATATTATCTAGTGGGAAAACACTGATCATTAGCCTGTCAGATCGCCTAGCCAAACGCTGCATTGGTGTGTGCCGAAATATACCGATGAATGGGTCTGTACACATATCCCTGTCCCCATATAAAATAACACATTGCTATATATATATATATATATATATATATATATATATATATATATATATATATATATATATATATATATATATACACACACATATTTATCCCCCCCCCTATGTTTTCATTGCGTTATTTTCTAGGCTAGCACTAATACCATATGTCCAAAATGTAAGGAATTGTATACAGTATATTAGCTTATCAATATAATTATTTTTATAATACTTTATAATACTTTAGATCACTTGACTTTTCTAAAAATCACTGAAATATTTCCTAGTAAGCCTCAAATCCTATAATATATATATATATATATATATATATATATATATATATATATATATATATATATACAGGCATACCCCACTTTTAAGTACACAATGGGGTTTATTTACTAAAGCTGGAAAGTGCAAAATCAGGCAGCTTTAGTAAATAAACCCCATTGCATACTTAAAAGTGGGGTATGCCTGTATATATATATTATATATATATATATATATATATACTTCCACTTAAATATATTCGCATATATATAGATAGATAAATAAATAGACGTAGAGGCAATGACATGATAATATGGATAGATACATATACATACATACATAGAGGTAGGCAATGGCATGTTTATGTATGATAATATGTATATATGGATAGATAGATAGATAGATAGATAGATAGACGATGTATGGATATAGGCACTTGCATATGATCAATTCATTGTCTATATGTACTATAGTAAACTAAAACAAATTGCCAAGTGTTTCCATCTTGCACCAGACTGTCCTAATAAGGGTCGTCCACGTTATAATCTGACCATACAATGTCTGTACAATCAATTTTAGATGTATGAAAATGATGTATGATATATGAGGACATACCTAATCTATCCAATTTTCTATGATCAGACCCTTGCACTACATAGTTGAGAGATCTAAAGGAGATTGCAGATGTGATGAGTTTTGACAGAAATAGGAAACTTTATTGGCTTTCCTGTGGATCATATACACTCTTTTGTTTTTTTGTTTTTTATAACAAAATATATAGTTTTTATGTATAGGGAGAGAAAAAAACAGTGTGTAATGCATATCCTTGGAAGTATTGAATATTTTTATTTATTTTGAAGCCTCGATGTGTCTGGATCTGTCCACAGAACATTACTGTGTTCACAATACATTTCCATCAGACAGATCAATATGATTGGGATGGAAATAGAAGCCTCCCTTGGCGAGCTGCTTTCTGTACAAAGGGCGATAAAAATGTGCAGACAGGTGCACTGGAAGATGGCAGAGGACAAAGCAGAAGGGATCTCAGGTGGGATATTGGGGGGATCTTGCAAAGGAATAAAGAACTGCAGATGCTATAGCTCTGGGGAAAGTTTTAACAACAGATCATAATTAAAGATTACTTAACTTTTTTTTTTATGTTTCTTAGCAAGCCTCAAATCTTGCTCTAGATATCTATTCAAAGCAATAGGTGTGATGTGTTTTCTTTTTCTTTTTTTGTTTGTTTGTTTTTTTCAGCTGGTTGGTTTGAGTTCCCCCCAGAAAACGTGCTCACCCCTCTTGCATCACCCTAGCACCCCAGTTCCCCACCCCCGCCTCCTCCCTGCTCCCTAATGTCTCTCTTCCCCATTCTGTATAACAGCACATTTTCCTGCCTTTAGCTTAATGATATTTTATTGATTAACAAGGAGCAATGGGGTGTCTCAGAATGGGAACTCACGCTAGCACTGCTCAATTATATTTTACTAATTACTAAAAGGACCTCTTTCCAAGCTCCAGTAGGGATGTTCAATTAATAACAGTCCTGAAGCAAAATTAAGAACACCATTCATTTTAGCAGAGCTAGACACATTATGGATTGCTATCAGGCCAAGAGCAGAACAGAAGGTCCCCACGTTATATAACGTATAGGAAGAGGGTGATTATATAAATATATCTAAAATAATAAATTACTACAATATTAAATATATCTTGTTATATGTAATGTATTAATATTACTACATTATTAGGTTAAGGCAATTATAAAAACGATGTTATTTACAGTATTTAACTTTAAAAGGGGCTTTATTAAATAGATGTAGTGTTTTTCTTGTCTTTTAAATACAATATATATATATATATATATATATATATATATATATATATATATATATATATATATATAAATATATATAATATATATATATATATATATATATATATATATATATAAATATATATAATATATATATATATATATATATATATATATATATATATATATATTATATACACACACACACACACACATATATATATTATGTTCATTTCAATATTTAAATAAGGTTTCATGCAAGTGCTGTGCTGTTTTGCTTGCCATTTAACCACAATGGTTGTTGCATTGTCCCACTTATATGTCCTGTCCTGTCTGTCCATCTACTTAGATTTTTTCCTCTCTCATAGGTTTCCCTTTAGGTCTATTTATGTGTCCTTTGGACAAATATGGATTTACTAATTCTTATTGCAGCTCAACTATCCATACTTTGAACTTTGCAATGTCTTTGAACTCTCGAACAAGAGGAAAATCTTTGCTGTATACACATCAATCTGCCAATTCATAAATCAATTCGATTTAGATAATTCAATGATGTTGGCAGACAGACGGCATTTATTAGTTCCAAGTGAGCTCACCACTGTGAAGTTATTGATATAACAAAGTATTGCCTTTTTTTTTTTTAAAGAGGGATACTATCAGCATAAAAGCATAAAACGAATAACTGAGATGTAGGATTGTGGAAAGTATTCCAAACCTCTAGAAAAATGTCCAAATAAAAGAGCAAAGGAATATAGTGCAGGAGAATACTAGGTGTTAATGTTCTTATCAGTCAGCAGATTGAGAATTGTGTTCGATAAAAGATGGATGTATTGTTTAATACGATGTCTAAATAAAAAGAGACAGTGTTCGAAGGATTGGTTTACTAAAGACAAATACTTTGCAAGGGAAGTTGCACTTTGCAAGGGTATTTTCCCCAGAGCCTAGTGAATGTGGGGAATGTGGAGAAGTTTCACTTTGCAAAGACCAATCACATGCAAAAATAAATAATAAATAAATAAAAATA
>NW_027507718.1:168167800-168352800 GCF_037356315.1 Lithobates pipiens | reverse complement strand
GACCTCCCAGAATGTGTCCATGAGCCAATTCTAACACCAACTTCCTGTAAGGTTTGGGCACTACAAGTTGCTCAATGGTTTCTTCTGCCCTTTGAGCCACTCGATATAGCAGGTCCCTTTCCATAGTGAAGTAAGGATAAGGGCAAGTCTTATCTGGGTTCACAAACTCGCCATCTATTTTCACCACATTTTCCCGTGCCTTTATTAGGGTGGGGTCTTTTAACTGTTCTGTGGCAAAATTTTCCCTGTGAACCTCAAGATCCGAAAACTCCACAGACGGCATGTTTTCATCTGAGGATGTTGGCTCCTCCCCAGTTTCTCGAGTTTCCCCCGCCAATACCGACAAGGGAAATTCAGGAGAGTCCTCACCACTCCCAGAGGAATTCTGGTCATCTTCCTGGTTTATAGGGGCACCAATGGGGGCCTCAGGACAATCCCAGAGTTCCCAGAATTTTGGAAAATCCCTTCCCACAATAGTATCATGTGGTAAGTGAGCCACTAACCCCACCTGATGAGAGAGGTTACCTTTGGGGGTCTCAAAAAACACTGAAGTTACAGGATACTCTCGGGTGTCCCCATGCACACAAATAACAGCCACCCTGTTCTTCCCAGAGACCTCTGTAGTAACTAATTCAGCTTTTATCAATGTTACCAGGCTACCTGAATCTAGCAACACATCAACATGTCTACCATTAATACACATTTTACATAAATGTTTCTCAGGTCCCCGAATGGCAGTGCATGCAACTGTCGCAAACAGCGACTGACGTCTCTCCCTTATAAAGTCACATTGCATAGGCTCATCCACAACTGGGCAATTGGCTGCAATATGTCCCTCTTGCCGGCAGCGGTAGCAAATAATCTTTTTCGCTGCCTCTTGCAGCATGGGCTTCCTGGGCTGCTCCCGCCAGACCTTAGGTAGAACTCCCACCCTCTCACTCTCTCCACTAGGGATGAGCTTCGTGTTCGAGTCGAACGCATGTTCGACTCGAACATCGGTCGTTCGTGCGTTCGCCGAATTCCGAACGTTTGGGCCGTTCGCGGCAAAATTCGTGTGGCCCACAATGCACTGCGATGGCGCAATGCATTGCTGTCTCACGATTGGCCAAGCATGCACTGTGACCCCGCATGCTTGGCCAATCGCAGCGCCAGTAGCGAGGAGAGCAATGGTTGGCCACAGGCATCCTGCCTGTGGCCAATCATAGCTCAGACTGTGTAGTGCACGCCCCACACTATATAAAGCCGCCTTTCAGGCGGCCTCGTGTAGTGTTTGTTAGCATCTGAAGCAGTGGGTGTTCTGTGTACCTTCAACACAGTTACACACCAATCGTTTTTGGCTGATTTACTATTTTGCTCTTGTGTAGTGGTTACTGTCTGTGCCCTGACCGCAGTATACACCACTATATTCACCTCACCTATATAGCTAGTGATCTAGCTTTAATAATAGAGCTTGCAGTCAGTAGTGTTAGTGCGTGCTGTCTGCGTGCTCTGTACCCAGTACATACCACTATATACACCTACATAGCTGTTCTCTATTTGAGCCCGATTGTCATTTGCTGGAGTTATTGGAAGTTGTGTGTGCCTCCAGCACAGCACAGTATACATCTGTATATACCCCTTTAACTCTGCTGTTTTCTTGTTATTGTCTGCGTGCCCTGACCGCAGTATACACCGTGATATTCACCTCACCTATATAGCTAGTGGTCCATCTTTAACAATAGAGCTTGCAGTCAGTAGTGTCACTCAGGAGATAGTGCGTGCTGTGTGCCTGCTCTGTACCCAGTACATACCGCTATTATCCACCTACATAGCTGTTCTCTATTTGGGCCCGATTGACATCTGCTGGAGTTATTGGAAGTTGTGTGTGCTTCCAGCACAGCACAGTATACATCTGTATATACCCCTTTAACTCTGCTGTTTTCTTGTTATTGTCTGCGTGCCCTGACCGCAGTATACACCGTGATATTCACCTCACCTATATAGCTAGTGGTCCATCTTTAACAATAGAGCTTGCAGTCAGTAGTGTCACTCAGGAGATAGTGCGTGCTGTGTGCCTGCTCTGTACCCAGTACATACCGCTATTATCCACCTACATAGCTGTTCTCTATTTGGGCCCGATTGGCATCTGCTGGAGTTATTGGAAGTTGTGTGTGCTTCCAGCACAGCACAGTATACATCTGTATATACCCCTTTAACTCTGCTGTTTTCTTGTTATTGTCTGCGTGCCCTGACCGCAGTATACACCGTGATATTCACCTCACCTATATAGCTAGTGGTCCATCTTTAACAATAGAGCTTGCAGTCAGTAGTGTCACTCAGGAGATAGTGCGTGCTGTGTGCCTGCTCTGTACCCAGTACATACCGCTATTATCCACCTACATAGCTGTTCTCTATTTGGGCCCGATTGACATCTGCTGGAGTTATTGGAAGTTGTGTGTGCTTCCAGCACAGCACAGTATACATCTGTATATACCCCTTTAACTCTGCTGTTCTATAAAAAAGGCATCTGCAGGAGTTAGTGGGTGTTGTGTGCCTCCAGCACAATATAAACTACCCAACTACTGTTTTACCCAACTCCCTTCAGGCCATTACCATGTCTGGAAGGCCAGCAAGGAGAGGCAGACAGGCGCGAGCCGATAAAAGAGGGCAAGCAGGCTCTGTGTCTAGAGACAACAGTGCTGGTCGTGGACGCGGTGCATTGTCATCAGCACGTGGCCATGGGACATGCTTGTCCTTCTTTTCTGCAGCTGGACATGTTGAACCGCAACATGCCAACGACTTGGTAGAGTGGATGACCAAGCCCTCTTCATCCTCCTCATCCTCTCTCACCCAGTCTCAGGGTAGTAGAAAAGCAGCTGCCAACACATCGTCGTCCCTCCTCTCAATGTCATCATCAGTGACTCCTTCCCTAGACCCACCATGTCCTCCTGAGGAGTCTCCTGAACTCTTTGAGCACAGTGTTGGGTACATGCTCCAGGAGGATGCCCAGTGTTTGGTGGGCTCTGATGATGACACTCAGCTAGAGGAAGGCAGTAGCGTGAGCACAGAGAGAGGGGATGCTCAAGAAGGACAGCAATCTGGCAGTCATGTTCCACAAGCTGCAGCATACTGCCAGGTTTGCTACAGCGATGAAGAGGGAGGGGATGATGAGGGCACTGACTCCACGTGGGTGCCTGGAAGGAGGGAGGAGGAGGAGGCACATGTCCAACGAGGCAGGATGCCCTCCGGGGGCCAGCTTAGGGGCAGCACACCGACTGAATCACACCGCAGAGCTCCGCCTGCGCAGAGCGCTTCCTCTGCGCAGAGCGCTTCCTCTGCGCGTTATTCTAAAAGTTCTTTGGTGTGGGCCTTTTTTGAGACGAGTGCATCAGATCGCACCGCTGCTATTTGCAACATATGTCTCAAGCGTATCTCACGTGGCCAAAACATCAGCCGCTTGGGCACCACATGCTTGACCAGACATATGTTGACCTGCCATGCAGCTCGTTGGCAAGCATACCTCAAAGACCCACACCAAAGAACAAAGCGGACCTCTCCTTGCTCCTCATCAGCTGGCATCTCCAACCCCACTAGACCTTCAGTCCTCTCTGAAACCTGCTCTGAGAGGAATGAAGGTGTAGAATTAGGTGTGTCACAGCCAAGTGCTTCCGGGAACTCTGCTAGTGGTACATCCACGTCCGATTATAGCAGACAAATGTCCCTGCCCCAGCTGCTGGACCGGCGGAAGAAATTTACTCCCAGCCATCCACATGCCCAGCGGTTGAATGCTAGCTTGGCTAAATTGCTAGCACTTCAACTGCTGCCTTTTCAGTTGGTAGACTCGGCCCCCTTCCGTGAGTTTGTACAATGTGCGGTTCCTCAGTGGCAGGGTCCCCAAACGCCACTTTTTCTCACGGAAGGCAATTCCGGCTCTCTACCGGCATGTGGAAGGCAATGTCCTTGCCTCGCTGGACAGGGCGGTCAGTGGTAAGGTGCATATTACCGCTGACTCATGGTCCAGCAGGCATGGACAGGGACGTTACCTGTCTTTCACGGCCCATTGGGTCACTCTTCTGGCTGCTGGGAAGGATGCAGGACAAGGTGCAGTAGTATTGGAGGTTGTTCCGCCACCACGCCTCCAAAATGCTACTATTGGTTGTGACACACCTCTCTCCTCCACCCCCTCCTCTTCTTCTTCCTCCATGGCCTCTTCCAGTGCTCTGTCCTCAGAACCAGCGGTGCTCCGTAGGCGTTGCAGGGGCTACGCAAGTATGCAGGCAAAACGATGCCATGCCGTGCTTGCGCTGGTTTGTTTGGGGGACAGGAGCCACACTGGGGCGGATGTTTTGTCAGCTCTGCAGGGGCAGGCCGAGAGGTGGTTGACGGCACGCCAGCTTAAGCCAGGAATGGTGGTTTGCGACAATGGCACCAACCTCCTCTCCGCCCTCCGACAGGGACAACTGACCCATGTGCCCTGTGTAGCTCACGTCCTTAACCTGGTGGTGCAGCGGTTCTTGGGCAGGTACCCCGGCTTACAGGATGTCCTGAAACAGGCCAGGAGAGTCTGTGTGCATTTCCGCTGATCATTTAATGCCTGTGCTCGGCTGGCTGAGCTCCAAAAGGAGTTGAACCTGCCCAAGAACCGCCTTATATGTGACATGCCCACCAGATGGAACTCAACATTGGCCATGCTGCAGCGGCTGCACACGCAGCAGAGGGCCATCAATGAGTACCTGTGCGACTACGGCACCAGGACAGGGTCAGGAGAGCTTGGTTTTTTCTCACCACGCCAGTGGGGCATGATCAGGGATGCATGCACTGTCCTGTCACCGTTTGAGGAAGCCACAAGGATGGTGAGCAGTGACAGTGCATGCATCAGTGACACTATACCTCTTGTCCACCTCTTGGAGCATACGCTGCGTGGAATAATGGACAGGGCACTTGAGGCAGAACAGAGGCAGGAAGAGGAGGACTTCCTTGCCTCTCAAGGCCCCCTTTATCCAGACAGTGTTCCTGCTGTGCCACCCATCACACAGGAAGAGGGTGAGGAGGAGGAAGAGGAGGAGGAGGATGATTGTGTCAGCATGGAGGTGGAGGCTGGCACTCAGCATCAGCAGCAGCAGTCTTATAGGGATGATTTACAGTCCCAAGAAACACGTGGACTTGTACGTGGCTGGGAGGAGGTAGCTGCGGATCATGTTGTCCTTAGTGACCCAGAGGACTCCGGACCGAATGCCTCAGCTAACCTACGCTGCATGGCCTCCCTGATCCTGCAAAGCCTGCGGAAGGATCCTCGTATTCTTCGGATCAAGGAGAGGGACCATTACTGGCTGGCCACTCTCCTTGATCCACGGTACAAGGGTAAGGTTGCCGACCTTATCTTGCCATCGCAGAGGGAGCAGAGGATGAGACATCTCCGGGAGGCCTTGCAGAAAGCTCTGTGCAACGCGTTCCCAGAGACTGGGAGGTCACAAACTCCTGGTCCTGGACAACGTGTTGCTGAGGCATCAGTCAGAAGGAGCGGTGGAGAAGGTGGCCGTCTGACTGATGCTTTCAGACAATTTTTTAGTCCGCAGCCCCAAGGTATGATTGGTTCCAGCACCCATCGCCAGCGTCTAATTTACATGGTGCAGGAATACCTAGGGGCAAGGTCAGACTTGGACACCTTTCCCACTGAAAATCCTCTGGCTTACTGGGTCTTGAGGATGGATCACTGGCCAGAGCTTGCACAGTATGCAATTGAGCTACTGGCCTGTCCTGCATCCAGCGTTCTTTCGGAACGCACCTTCAGTGCTGCTGGTGGCTTCGTTACCGATCACAGGGTGCGCCTGTCCACCGAATCAGTTGATCGACTGACCTTCATCAAGATGAATCAGTCTTGGATCACCCACAGCTACCAAGCACCTGAAGCTGATGTAACCGAATATTTTTTTTTGAAATACCACATCCCTTCAAGACTGCCTATGCTGATGCTGAGTGACTGTCCTGTTATGTTGATTGTCTATCCTCTTCCTCCTCCGCTGATATGTTGGAAGAACATTTTTGGTTCTGGGTGATGCCAGCAGCCCAATTTTTCTGCCCCTGTTTAACAGGGGCGTTTAAGTACAATTTTTGATGCAATGCTTTGCAGCAGGGCTAATTCCTGCAATAAAACTAGAGTGTATGGCAGAGGTTGCAGTGTGATGGCACCAGTGCCTAAGGCCCAATTTTTCTGCCCCTGTTTAACAGGGGCGTTTAAGTACAATTTTTGATGCAATGCTTTGCAGCAGGGCTAATTCCTGCAATAAAACTAGAGTGTATGGCAGAGGTTGCAGTGTGATGGCACCAGTGCCTAAGGCCAAATTTTTCTGCCCCTGTTTAACAGGGGCGTTTAAGTACAATTTTTGATGCAATGCTTTGCAGCAGGGCTAATTCCTGCAAAAAAACTAGAGTGTATGGCAGAGGTTGCAGTGTGATGGCACCAGTGCCTAAGGCCCAATTTTTCTGCCCCTGTTTAACAGGGGCGTTTAAGTACAATTTTTGATGCAATGCTTTGCAGCAGGGCTAATTCCTGCAAAAAACTAGAGTGTATGGCAGAGGTTGCAGTGTGATGGCACCAGTGCCTAAGGCCCAATTTTTCTGCCCCTGTTTAACAGGGGCGTTTAAGTACAATTTTTGATGCAATGCTTTGCAGCAGGGCTAATTCCTGCAATAAAACTAGAGTGTATGGCAGAGGTTGCAGTGTGATGGCACCAGTGCCTAAGGCCCAATTTTTCTGCCCCTGTTTAACAGGGGCGTTTAAGTACAATTTTTGATGCAATGCTTTGCAGCAGGGCTAATTCCTGCAATAAAACTAGAGTGTATGGCAGAGGTTGCAGTGTGATGGCACCAGTGCCTAAGGCCCAATTTTTCTGCCCCTGTTTAACAGGGACATGTAATTACAATTCTTGATATAATATTTCACAGGAGGGCCCCTTCCTGTGCCCACCCAGAGTAACTGTGAGGACTTATAGTGTTGTGGCACCAGCACCACAACCACCAAAGGTCAATTTTTCTACCACTGTTCAACAATGGCATGTAATTACAATTCTTGATATAATCGTTCACAGCAGGGCGCTCCAGCGCCCACCAAGAGTCACTTTGAGGGCTTACAATGTTGTTGCAAAACCAACACCTTGTTCCGCCATTTCTGCAGAGCATATAGGGCAGGCCCCTACTTTCAAACATCCAATTTACAAACATCTCCTACTTGCAAACGGAAGGAGACAACAGCAAGTGAGATGAAAAAAGATGGACGACAAAACAAATTATACAGGGGTGATAACCCTTCCCTATGTTTTCCAAAAAGCTTAAAAATATTTTTTTTGACTGGAGCTACACTTTAAAAATGTACCAGTTGAAAATTACAAACAGATTCAACTTAACACAACAAACCTACACAGTCCCAGTCTTGTTTGCACCGCCTGTATACTGCTGTTCTGAGTATATAGGGCCTGGGGGCCACACGCATTTCCTTTTTTTAATATGGGTACGGGGTTCCCCTTAATATGCGTACAAGACCCAAATAGGCTGGTAATGGGCAGGGAGGGCTACCCATGCCATTTTTCTGAATGATTTTCAACCATATTGCAGGAACCAGATATAACATTAAAACCGCAAGCAGTTTTAAATGGTGTTATTTCCGCTTAATGTCATTTTGTGCAGGGACTGTTCTAAACACGGGAAACACGTGGCACTTCACAGGCATACTACAGACACCCACCAGGCACCATATTTAAAGGAATATTTCACTTTTTTTTTTTCACTTTAATCGTCATTAAAATCAGTGCTCCCACCAAAACGGTAGTTTTTAAAACTTTTTTTTGCAGTGACCCATGTCCCCTGAGGCAGGAGGCAGGTCGCCAAACCCTTTTTAGGACACTATCTTGCATATTAGCCGTTAAAATTAGCACTTTCCAATTCGAACGTTCGAGTCCCATAGACTTCAATGGGGTTCTAACGTTCGTACCGAATGCGGGGGTCGTTCGCAAATTCTGGTGCGAACCGAACCGGGGGGTGTTCGGCTCATCCCTAATGGCAATTTATGGCAGGGTATTGCAGAGTATTGGCGGGGTACTACAGAGTAATAGCAGGGTACTGCAGAGTATTGGGGGGTACTCCAGAGTAATGGTAGGGTACTGCAGAGTAATGGGGGTTACTGCAGTGTAATGGGGGGTACTGCAGAGTAATGGCAGGGTACTCCAGAGTAATGGCAGGGTACTGCACTGCAGAATAATGGCGGGGTACTGCAGAGTAATGGCGGGTACTGCAGAGTATTGGGGGGTACTGCAGAGTATTGGGGGGTACTGCAGAGTATTGGGGGGTACTGCAGAGTAATGGCAGGGTACTGCAGAGTAATGGCAGGGTACTGCACTGCAGAGTAATGGCGGGGTACTGCAGAGTAATGGCAGGGTACTGCAGAGTATGCACTGGTATTGCAGAGTATTGGCAGGGAATTGAGGGGTTAATTTCGGTGAGCAGCGATGTGGGCACTGCAGATGCAGCCCACATCGCTGCTGACACCGATCTCTTTCCCCTCCGCTGTACCGATCGGTACAGAGAGGGGAGGGAGGAACCGGCGTCATAACATGACGCCGGTTTGTTTACAAGTGATCACTCCGTCATTTGACGGAGCGATCACGTGGTAAACGGCCGCGACGAGCGGCCGTTTACCGTGATCCGTGATGCGCCGGGTCCTGTGGACCCGGCGGTCACGGATGCTCTCGAGTGCGCGCCCCAGGGGGCGCGCGAGAGCAGAATTCTGGGAGGCCGTTAATTAATGGCCTCTCAGAGTTAAATAACCGCCCTGAAGCCGTTAATCGGCAATGGGCAGTTGTTAAGTGGTTAAAGCTAGATCACTAGCTATATAGGTGAGGTGAATATAGTGGTGTATACTGCGGTCAGGGCACAGACAACAACCACTACACAGCAGCAAGATAGGAAATCAGCCAAAAACGATTGGTGTGTACTGTGTTGAAGGTACACAGAACACCCACTGCTTCAGATGCTAACACACTACACGAGGCCACCTCAAAGGCGGCCTTATATAGTGTGGGGCGTGCACTACACAGCCTGAGCTATGATTGGCCACAGGCAGGATGCCTGTGGCCAATCATGGCTCTCCTCGCTGCTGACGCTACGATTGGCCAAGCATGCGGGGTCACAGTGCATGCTTGGCCAATCATGAGCCAGCAATGCACTGCGCCACCGCAGTGCATTGTGGTCCGCGCGCGCGCCACTCGAATTTTGACGCGAACGGCCCAAACGTTCGGAATTCGCCGAACGGCCGAACAGCTAATGTTCGAGTCGAACGTACGTTCGACTCGAACACGAAGCTCATCCCTACCGGTGGGACATGGAGGGAGACATGATTCACATGTTTTGGAGATGCCCGAAGTTGGACCCCACAGGGATCACCAGTTTTAGGCCTCATGCACACGAGACGCTGTTAAACACGTGTTCAGAGGTAGTAGGACACTTTTTTCAACTGCCCCGAACTCATTCAATGTTATCCTATGTGTCCATGTACACAGTCTCGTTTTTTGCAGTTTTTATGCAGTTGCGTTTAACCTAGTTTTTTCAGAAGCAAAAAAATGGGTTCAGACGCAAAAGTTTTCCACGTTTCAGACGCAAAACGCGGCAAAACGCCGGTACCGCACGTTTTTAAAGGTGACCTATTTTTTTTACATTAAAAATCTCAAAAATTATGGCAAATGATGAAAAACCATAAAAAAAATATTTTTTGCAATTGCAAGTGGACAATCCACAACTGGTGGCAAGTGACATGGCAGGTGGCAAGTGATGTGGCAAGTGGACAATCCACAACTTGTGGCAAGTAACATGGCAGGTGGCAAATGGAAAATCCACAACTTGTGGCAGGTGAAGTGGCAAGTGGACAATCCACAATTTGTGGCAGGTGATGTGGCAAGTGACGTTGCAAGTGGACAATCCACAACTTGTGGCAGGTGATGTGGCAAGTGGAAAATCCATAACTTGTGGCAGGTCACATGGCAAGTGATGTGGCAATTGGCAATCCACAACTTGTGGCAGGTAATGTGGCAGGTGATGTGGCAAGTGAAGTGGCAAGTGGACAATCTACAACTTGTGGCAGGTAATATGGCAGGTGACGTGGCAAGTGGACAATCCACAACTTGTGGCAGGTGACGTGGCAAGTGATGTGGCAGGTGACGTGACAAGTGACGTGGCAATTGGCAATCCAAAACTTGTGGCAAGTGACGTGGCAGGTGACGTGGCAAGTGGACAATCCACAACTTGTGGCAAGTGATGTGGCAGGTGACGTGGCAAGTGACGTGGCAAGTGGACAATCCACAACTTGTGGCAGGTGACGTGGCAGGTGACGTGGCAAGTGGACAATCCACAACTTGTGGCAGGTGATGTGGCAAGTGACGTGGCAAGTGGACAATCCACAACTTGTGGCAGGTGATGTGGCAAGTGGACAATCCACAACTTGTGACAGGTGACGTGGCAGGTGACGTGGCAAGTGACGTGGCAAGTGGACAATCCACAACTTGTGGCAGGTGACGTGGCAGGTGACCTGGCAGGTGATGTGGCAAGTGACGTGGCAAATGGACAATCCACAACTTGTGGCAGGTGACCTGGCTGGTGATGTGGCAAGTGACATGGCAAGTGGACAATCCACAACTTGTGGCAGGTGACGTGGCAAGTGGACAATCCACAACTTGTGGCAAGTGGACAATCCACAACTTGTGGCAGGTGACATGGCAAGTGACATGGCAAGTGGACAATCCACAACTTGTGGCAGGTGACGTGGCAAGTGGACAATCCACAACTTGTGGCAGGTGACATAGCAAGTGACGTGGCAAGTCAACAATCCACAACTTGTGGCTGGTGACATGACAGGTGACATGGCAAGTGGACAATCCACAACTTGTGGCAAGTGACGTGGCAAGTGGACAATCCACAACTTGTGGCAAGTGACTTGGCAGGTGATGTGGCAAGTGACGTGGCAGGTGACATGGCAAGTGGACAATCCACAACTTGTGGCAAGTGACGTGGCAGGTGACGTGGCAAGTGATGTGGCAAGTGGACAATCCACAACTCATGGCAGGTGACATGGCAGGTGATGTGGCAAGTGGACAATCCACAACTTGTGGCAAGTGACATGGCAGGTGATGTGGTAAGTGACGTGGCAAGTGGACAATCCACAACTTGTGGCAGGTGATGTGGCAAGTGATGTGGCAAGTGGACAATCCACAACTTGTGGCAGGTGACGTGGCAAGTGGACAATCCACAAATTGTGGCAAGTGACGTGGCAGGTGATGTGGTAAGTGACGTGGCAAGTGGACAATCCACAACTTGTGGCAGGTGGCATGGCAGGTGGACAATCCACAACTTGTGACAGGTGACGTGGCAAGTGACACACTAAATACAAGTACACTGCTTCTCTCACAGCTGCTGCAACTTACTCTGGTCTGACAAAATGGCTGAAATAGTTAATAATACTGTTTTTTTGAGCTTGGGGAGGGTCTATGATGTTAGCTTAACTAAACGCTTCCAGGCGCAAACGCGGTAAAAATTGCGGGAAAAACTGGCGTTTCTAAACGCCGGTTTCAGCTTTTAAAAACATGTCTAGCAGAGTTTGCACCAGTGTCTCGTGTGCATGAAGCCTTAAGGATAAAACTTTTTTGCAGAAGGGAGTTTACCCAGAGACATGGCCACTCATTAAAATTAGAAGAAAGAGGTTTAACTTTAAACTACGTATAGGGTTTTTTATTGTAATGCCGCGTACACACGATCGAATTGTCCGCCGTACTTAGTCCGACAAACAATCCGGCGGACAGTCCGGCGGACTTTCTACCGAACGGACTTGGCCACACACGGACATACAGAAAGTCCGGCGTTCGCTTGCGCGATGACGTACAGCACGTACGACGGGACTAGAAAAAGGAAGTCCAAGACCCAGCAAAGCACCCTTTGGGCTTCTTCTGCTAATTTCGCGTTAGTAGAAGTTTGGTTAGAGACGATTCGTGCTTTTCAGACTGTTGGATTAAATTCACATGATACTTATGTTATCTGTTTATTGTTGAGGTAACCACTTAGCCTCAAATGAATGAACCACATGAAAGCTTTGTAATCAGAAGAACAATAGCTGGACTCGGACCCCCCCTGCTGTGATGTGTGTGTGGTTGCAGGCTTAAAAGGGAGTAAGAGACAATACAGCATGCTTCCTGAGGAATGGACATACATGTGAAGGAATGCCTCTTGGCGAAATCTATTGGATGGAAGGCAAATGGGGGTGGCTACGAGTGGGTGTGTACGTTTGTATGAAAAAGGCTCACACACAGACAATGTTCCCTGTTTGCTGTGAGACCCTGCCATGTGGTGATCTCGGCCTACTTTGGGAGATGGCTCCGGCCTAAACCTCATGGTGAAGGCCCTGTCCTGGTCTGAGCCTAGCTGATGCAGCAAAGCCTCGCAGAGGACCGTGTGATAAGTATCTTTCATATTATTGTATTGTATGTTCTGAATGTAAGCTGCGTGATATTGTAATGTCCTTTTATTTCTCTATGTTAGCTTTCCTAAATTAATGGGAAATAAATAAGATAGTGTTTTACTAGCAGCAATGTGTGTGTTTTCATAAGTAACTTTATATCAGTGTGCTTAGTAGGGTTTAATAAATTAGATAACTATGGGAAGAGACAAGGTAGTAATAGTTTGTAGAGCATATAATGTCTTTCATTTGGCACCCCAGATAACATGTGGCAATCCTAAAAGCTGCATAGAACTTACAGGACAGAAGTGCTCGGATACAAGGCAGCTGATAATGCCACATTAAGTGTGGTAAATCTGTACTATGGATAGGCAAAATTGAATGGTTTTGAATGATATCAGGTAAAAGTGGTAACGAATTAAGAATAGAGAATGCTAGAAGAGCGATTTGTTTTTGTTTTGTGTGAGTTGTAAGAGCTAACGATAATTGAGTTTGATTTAGTACTCAATGCAGTGTTGGTACGTTAGTACAAATAGAAGTGTGTATTGTGTGGATTGTATGGTTGTGAAATGGAACTTGTGTATACATATGTTAAAAAGTATGCCTCTGCCAGTTACCATTCATGTGCAGATGAAACTCTTGAAAGCCAGTATAAGACTCTATTATCTCAGTGTCAGCAACATAATAGCAAAGTATCGGGCAAACAGCTAAAAAAAGTTAAGAAAGAAAAGTTGGCTAATGAAATTGCAGTTTTGCTCAGAATTAAAGTTATATCTGAGCAAATGGGGGGGAAGTGGGAAGTAGAGAGGAGGCATCTGAGTGAGGACATAGCGGAAGTCAGGGAAAACCTTCTAAAGATTGCAACAGCCTCCAGTGATGAGATGGATGAATTGCAGGCAAAAGCAAAAGATTTGTCAGAGAGAAACGGTGAACTACAAGAACAGATCCACAGTTACAGGATGGACTGTAATATGAAGAGCAAAGTTGTAGAGTCATTGCGAATGAAATTGTCAGAGATGGAAGAGTTGGTTATGTCTTTAGAAAGAGAATTAGCAAATGTACGCTCCCAGCTTCTTACTACAGAGAAAGTTATGGTATCGCTCAATGAGCACAAAGGAACATGCCAATTGGCCGATATCTGCACGATCAATGAGGAGAAGGGCCGTGATGAAACACAGTCTGCTATGGCACCTATAGCTTCAAGGCAGAATGAGAGTTTGATTATAATCCAAGAGAGACTTACTTTGTGCCAGATGTTGGGTGAATTTAATGCCCTGGAATCACCAATGAGTCTGTCCAATAAATTTGAAGCTCTAGTGGTTAAATTCCATTTGAGTAATGAGGATGCATGCTCTCTTCTGAAAGCATGGCTACCAGGACCTTTGGTAGGTCAGTTATCGGCACAAGTTAATGATAACGTAGCAGTTGCAGAGGTGCGGAGGAAAGAGTTGCAGCGTATTGTGGACAGTCGTGATAATGGTATGAGTGATTTGCAACGAATGAAATTTAGGAGAGGAGATGACCCAATTTTGTTCTGCAGTGAGTATCTTGCATTGTATATGAAAGTGTTCAACTGTCCTGACTTATTGGAGGACGATGCAAGTTTCATATACTCAATGGCCAATAAGTGTTATGTAAGCTATCCCACTAGAATGGCTCTGAGGAATGCTAGATCCTACCAAAATGTTGTCAATATTCTCAGAGACTTCTGTCAAGAGTCCAGGGAAAGGGAGTATGGGTCAAAGGCAGATGTGTCCGTACTAAGCAGAGGTACAGGAAGGCAGAGAAAGTTCAGACATAGTAAATGGAATAGACATAGATTTCATAAAGTCCTTAAAATTGCTAGCATTGAACAGGAAACCCCAGAAATACAAGTACCTACAATGAAAACCCCCACCCAGGGCAGGGACAGGGTAACTCAAAGGCCTGATATGAAAGATAGCAGCCAGGACAGATTACACAGTTCTGAAGGAAAGATAAGGAATGACAGTTCACACCCTAAGCACAGCCAGCAACAAGACTGGATGAACATTCCAATATTTGCGCCCTGGGCTAATCTACCATTTTGGCTTGTATGTAATTGGACACAAATGGCATTGACATTTTTCTTGGGTAATATGGCAAAGATTCCCAATACCACTGCGTAGTATAGAAAGGTATGGCAACTATATTGCATTAATGGGAAAGGCTTTGGGGACTTAAAAAGTCAATTGTCATGATAATTGTGTGTAATCACTGTCTTTGTGTTTTTTTCCACAGACCATGAAAGAAGTTAAATGGCTTTAGATACTAACATTTGCATTTGTTTGCAGGTCTGTCAAAGTGAGAACAACAGTGGTAAAATATATGAACATGGGTTAGGTTATTGTAAATGCATAATCGATTATCACATGGTACCATGAGCTCATTAGCTAGTAATTGTTTGCAAACAATGAAAAATAAATAGTACTAAAAAGAGTTACAAATGAAGCTAAAATGTTGTGATGATACATATGCTTTGTTTTGGTTTTCGTTTTCCCCATTAACTAATTGTATTTCAGATTGGAATAAGCACTCTTTGCAGGAGAAAAGTCCATGGATGTTGTCAACTAAAAGTTGAGTGTTTGTCATTGTTGTATGATGGTTGTCTTGTCATATGATGGTTGTCTTGTCATGTTGTTTGTGTGATCATGGCCAGATTTTTTAAGTTTTTTACATTTTTTTTTATTTTATTTTATTTTTTTTTTATTTTTTTTTTATTTTTTTATTTTTTTCTTCAAAAATTTTTTTTTGTTGATACTGGTTTAGTCCTCTATGTTAGTTATATTTTTATTCAGGTGGAAAAGTAGTAGGTCTAATCCACCTGAAAGGGGGAGAATTGACAATGCCCTCAGTTAGAACCAGTCACCTGAAAAGGGGTAGTGCATACATCGTAAAGATACAGATAGATGCATTGTTTTTTTTAGTTTGTAAAATTTGAAGTTTTTGAGAAGCAACACTGACGTTCAGTTTTAAACGTTTTTTGATCATACCATGGGGATCCATTTTACAGTGGGTGTAGCCTAAAGAGGTCATGGTTGTTTGGATAGTTTGGTCAGAGTTGCAGAAGCCAGGAATACTGAGGTCCTGGGCTCCAAGGAGGGAACTATAAGTAAGCATGGTAAGCGAGCAGATATTGTGGATAAGAATTTGATACTGCTCTTGTTTTTCACTTCCAGAATCCAAGTGGAGCGAGAATTGGAGAGGCTTCTGGAACATGGATGACAGATGATCATCTGGTTGGCAGTTTGTCTGTGCCACACCATACCACAAATTAGTTCCAATAAACATCAGGAGAGAAGGAAAACTGAAAGATTCAGATTAATACCTGTTTTTTTTTCGTATGGACAATTTGGTGCTAATGCTGAATCTGAAAGACTGTGCCTAGCAAGAGAACTTGTGAAATATTTTTGCTGAAGTCTCTCCTGATGAATGCAAACATGTTATTTATACATGTGCAATGGGTTGGAGGTTGGGGAAGAGTTATGACACATCCAATCCGTCAAAACATGAAAATTTAAAATATGTGTTTTTTTGTTGGAAGGAGGAATTGAAAGAAGAAAGGTTTTAATGTATTACATGTATTGGTGTAACGGAGTTAATATGGTGCAGGTACCCAGGAGGCATACTGGCGCTTATGCATAATAAGGTAGCTGTGGATCAGACTAAAGGGTGCCAGGTGACACATCAATGGGGGGAAAACTTCCTCGTAGGGGTGGTGTCTCAATCCTAGCGGTCCTAGAGAGAAGCTTTCGGTTACAGGACATGCGGGACACCAGAACTAGACATGAGGAAGATACGCCCGGTTGGTGTCTCACCTGAGAGGTTGAAACCCTGCACAGATAGTGCCAGTAAATACGCATAGGAGCATGCTCCGTTAAAATAAAGGGAACAAACGCTGGCTACCAGGGTACCATAGGACTTCACCACATGGTGCTGCAACATCTCATGGTGGTTGACAAAAACCTATCACCCTATATGTGCTGAGTATACACTGAATCAGGTGCGGTTATTGTACCAGTGACTTACTCCCAAAGATGAGAATGAAGTCCATGCAGGATGCTTATTTCTGAGGAGTAACCCGAAAGAGGAGGGATGTATTCAGCACTATATTGGGGGGGAACAATAGCTGGGATGGGTGTTGTTAATGGAGTGGACATCAGCCTCCTGAGGAACAAACTCACAGCCATAGCTTCAGAGAAGGAGCGTGACTTTGTTACCCCGGGAGATTGGTGGTATCCTTGATAACATTCAATGAAGTCACAGAAACACTCAGGTTAGAGTGGCTCCGGATTCTGTCAACCATGTTGAGAGGTTGGTAGGGAGGACAGAAACCTGTCATTGGCTCTGGCGCGCACTCTGTGGCAGGTGGAAATATCAGCCAACATCAAGCTGATTGTACTGTCTCTGTATGAGGGGCAGTGGCCTGATGAGTTAGCGTCACCGCTCAGTAAGATTTTGCCAAAACACGTTGCTTACACTAATCCAAAATAGTGGTCGAATGCCTGTATGGGTGGTACTAAGTTGGATTGTGAAAGGTGTTATGCTGTATGTTCTCATATACAGAAGTGCAGACTTGGTCTGTATAGTTGGTGGCATCAATGGGCTTACTGACTGGGGACTCTATCTTGTTGCATTTGAGGCTATATCACACATGTGATCAGAGAAGATGAACGCTGGAGGCAGGTTGATATTTCCCTTTGTCGGAAGCATGACCATGATGTCCTTTGTAGGCCAGGTCAATACATGGGGATGAACGAATAATGTTGGGAGGTTATTTCTCTCTGTATTCTGGATGGAGAGGTCATTGCTGGGAAGGCACCCAGGTATTATTTAGGACATAGGCGAGTTTTTGTTTCTTTGTCCTAAAGAATACCGGTGTAGTGTTAGTCAAGGGACTAGAGGGTTCCTTGAACCTAACCGTAGGTAGAGGTGCATGGTACAATGGGCATGATCTCTGAAATCCAGGCACAGGGGTGGAATTGTGTGGGTTTGGTAATTGTTGTAAACTTATATGTGTAGTTAAGCGATATTTATCTAGAAGGGTCTCCCAGTTGTCTATGCAAGTTGAGGGACGATTTGACGGTGAGCTCTCTGTGTACAAATTGGAGACGTTGCTGCCAAGTCAGAGCCCTGCAACGCCGCTGCGAGCAAGCCTGCCTAATCCCGACCTGTATTTACAGTAAAAGGTTATAGGAGGTTGGGAGCAGGGTGCGTAATACATATATAGGTATATATATTATGGTAATAAGTTGATTTATGTTTGTGGTAGAGTGTGACCTATGGGTATTGTAGGCTAGTAATATGGGCAAGAAAGGCCCTCCTCAAGACTCGGTATTTGAAAGCTGGTTGATCTGTTACTCTGAATGTGTGCTGGTGAGTGAATGGACACCCCCTGCCCGTATTGCCGTCCTGAAGATACCGAAGATCCAGAATGGTGGCATGGAAGCTGTCGCTGAAGAATGATGATGGTGTATCACTCAGTGGCAAAGCGGCACGTGTTGGGAAACACCACACGGTAACACAATTATGGACTGCTCCATAGAACCTGTTTCTGCACATGTTGAAAAACACAATATGGTAAGACCATTATGGACTGTTCCACGGGAGCGGTTTCTGAAGCACATGTTGAAAACCACAACACATTACACAGCTAAGGACTGTTCCATAGGTACTGGTTCACACGTTAGGACAGTTATGGACTGTTTAATAGGAACCGTGTCTGAAGAGGGGTTGTATGCGCCTTTCAGGCGCAAAGCGGGATATGTTGGATTAAATTCACATGATACTTATGTTATCTGTTTATTGTTGAGGTAACCACTTAGCCTCAAATGAATGAACCACATGAAAGCTTTGTAATCAGAAGAACAATAGCTGGACTCGGACCCCCCCTGCTGTGATGTGTGTGTGGTTGCAGGCTTAAAAGGGAGTAAGAGACAATACAGCATGCTTCCTGAGGAATGGACATACATGTGAAGGAATGCCTCTTGGCGAAATCTATTGGATGGAAGGCAAATGGGGGTGGCTACGAGTGGGTGTGTACGTTTGTATGAAAAAGGCTCACACACAGACAATGTTCCCTGTTTGCTGTGAGACCCTGCCATGTGGTGATCTCGGCCTACTTTGGGAGATGGCTCCGGCCTAAACCTCATGGTGAAGGCCCTGTCCTGGTCTGAGCCTAGCTGATGCAGCAAAGCCTCGCAGAGGACCGTGTGATAAGTATCTTTCATATTATTGTATTGTATGTTCTGAATGTAAGCTGCGTGATATTGTAATGTCCTTTTATTTCTCTATGTTAGCTTTCCTAAATTAATGGGAAATAAATAAGATAGTGTTTTACTAGCAGCAATGTGTGTGTTTTCATAAGTAACTTTATATCAGTGTGCTTAGTAGGGTTTAATAAATTAGATAACTATGGGAAGAGACAAGGTAGTAATAGTTTGTAGAGCATATAATGTCTTTCACAGACTTCAGCTTAATTCGTTTGTTTTCTGCAGTGCAGTCTGCCTGTGAGGTTTGTATCTGCTCTTCAGTGCGCGTGGATCAGTTTGTACCTGGTCTGCTCGTTCCTGTTTTTCAGATCGTTCTTCATAGGTCTGCCTGCTCTTCAGTGCGTTCAGTTGAGCTTGTTTGTCCAGGCGACAGTTTCAAAGCCATGGAGAGTGGACATACTCATTTGCGAGTTCGTGCTATATGGGGGCTGGGTGTTGGGGTTCATACTTTGACCCGAGCCCAGTCCATGAACAGGGCAAGCAGGAGTTCATGGACGAAGAATTGGTTGCGCCAGAGCGACCAATTCTCACATATGCCTTTGCTCCGTGAGATCCATGAGAAAAATCCTGATGATTTCAGGAATTACCTCAGGATGACAGACCCCGTTTTTCACCGTCTGCTGGCTTTGCTGACCCCTTATATCAGCAGGCAGGATACCTGCATGCAGTAAGCCATCACTCCGGAGCAGAGGCTCATCACCACGTTGCGCTACTTGGTGACAGGGAGAAGCCTTCAGGACCTCAAGTTCTCTACAGGCATCTCCCCCAGGCTCTGGGGATCATTATTCCAGAGACCTGTTCTGCCATTATTCGGGTCCTGCAGAAGGAATATATGAAGGTAAGTTTTATCCTTTAATATTGCATCATGACTTAATATCCATGACAGAAATATGCTGTGAATGTCCCCTTTATATCCATACATGCATTCTTAATTCAATCTTATTTTATTGAAATAAGAGAAAGGACATGTTAGAGAAACAAAAGAAAAAAAAAAGTACATAATAATCCAACATATTTGTTTCACCGTGATACATAACCAGAAAAACAGAAAAGTCAAACTCTGCTACAATGGGATCAGACCATCTCTATGTTAATAGGAGTTCTTGGGGATTGGTTTGTGTAGTATGATGTAAGAGCCTGTAAGCCCACAGTGTCTATTACAAGGTAAAGTAAATATGAGCGCACCACTATCCTCTCAATGAGTGATGCCCACTCATTACAATTAAACTAGGGCTGTTGTTCCCATTCTGTCCACGTCTCTTCTTGGGGGGGAGCACTGTATGTGCACCCATCCCGGTCTAATGAACTGGAGGTCTTGAATTAATTAATCAGGTGTTGTTGCCCCATGTTTAAGGGAGGGAAGAAAGGGGGAAAAGAGTAAAGGAAGAAGGGTCAGGACAGTAAAGAGCGTTAGGGTTAAAGAAATAGGTATTCCACCCTGGTCACACAGGTGTATCGGTAGAATCCTCTGTGGCCCATGAAATAAATTCTGAGGAATATCGAAACATAGACCACGAGGTCCAGGTCTTGGAAAATTGCTCCTCCCTACCCATTTCCTGCGACAACATTCGTTCAAAACTATTAATTCGGTTCACTTCAAGTGCCCAATCCCCCAGGGAAGGCATGTCCATCGACCGCTAATGTCTGGGCAACACCGCTCTAGCGGTCGCCAAAAAGTGGGGCAGAACGTCCTGTTTGATTGACTTAAATGGTCCCGGGAGCAGAGATAGCAGAACTAGCTCAGGAGAGGGTGTAATTGAGGTTGCCATGAGTCTGCAATACAAGTCTAAAATCTTTTGCCAGAACTTCCTCACAGGGGGGCATTCCCACCAAATGTGAAGTAAGGTTCCCCTAGATGACAAGCAACGCCAGCAAGTATCCGGAAGCGCCGAGTTCATCCGGTGCAAAGTCGAAGGGCACCTGTACCCACGGGTCAACAGTTTAAACCCCTTTTCTTGAGAGTTGGAGGCTAAAGACATTTTATGAGTCAGTATGAAGCACTTCTGCCAGTCTACAGGTGAGATGGAGTGGCCCAGGTCTTCCTTCCATGCCTGTGTGTAAGGGGGAAGGTCAGGGTTGTAAGCCGTATGCAAAAGAGAATACATTTGAGAGACTACATGTGCAGGAGGGGTGTCCTGAAGCAGCATGTTCTCCAAGTTCGTTAGGTCAGTGAGTAAATTGGGTAACGATGGGAAGGTGCGAATGAAGGATATAACCTGTTGCCTCTGCAACCAATGCCTCGAGGTACTAGCAGATGAGTCGAAGGGAATGTCTTGAGTCAGAGAAGGGTCTGAGCGTAGGACTTGAGCAAGTCGCCTATGGTCCTCCTTACACCAAGGTCCAAAATTCACTCCCCTTAGGGCCGGTGTAAAAGCCGGATTCCCAAACAAAGGAGTCATGGGTCCCTTCAGGGGAGATAGAGTCTTGGAGGAATTCATTCGGGTCCATATTTGTATGGTTTGTCGGGTGAGGTCGCTCAGGGTTTCCTCTCCTTTCAGGAATTCAGTGGGTGTCCACGGCAATGCACAAAGATCTATTGGGTTAATATGGCTCTCTATCTGCACCCACAATTTGGAGGAGGAATGATGAAACCAGTTAAGTATACGCGTGAGCACAGCTGCTCTATAGTATATGGAGGCGTCTGGAGCTCCTGCTCCGCCACGAGACTTGGGGAGCGATAAAGTCTCATAGCGTATCCGGGGACGAGCCCCTCCCCAGATGAAGGAGGAGAATAGTTGGCGGAGCTTCTTAAAAAACCAGGAGGGTATGGAAATGGGAATTGTTTGGAACAGATAGAGAAACCGAGGGAGGACGTCCATTTTTAGGGCATTCACTCTTCCTAGCCAAGATAGGCATTTTGTTGCGTAGTTCGAGAGATCAGTCTTGGTTCTAAGCATGAGGGGTGCATAATTCAGAGAAAATAATTGGGATCTCTCCCTGGGTATTTGGATTCCGAGGTAGCGGATGGAGGTAGATCCAGTTTTAAATGGATACCTATCGGATACCTGGTGGAGGACCTCCTGGGACAGGGAGATGTTCAGGATTTCTGATTTAGTATGGTTTACTTTAAAATTGCTCAACTTGCCAAACCTTGTGAATTCCTGCATTATATGTGGTAATGATATGTGGGGTTGGGTTACAAACAATAGCAGGTCATCTGCGAAGAGTGCCAGTTTAGAATGAGTGGGACCTGTCGATACACCAGAGATGTTGAGGTTATTGCGTAAGGCTATTGCTAGGTGTTCCATGACAAGGACATAGAGAAGAGGGGATAGAGGACATCCCTGTCGTGTCCCATTATGGATGGAAAATGTAGGAGACAGTGAACCATTGACCCGAATTCTGGCGGAAGGTGAGGAGTAAAGGGACATAATTCGGGGAAAGCATTTTAGGACCCAGACCTATCTGTTGCAAGGACATCTGAAGGAATTTCCAATTGACCCGGTCAAATGCTTTCTCGGCATCGACCGTCGAAAGGCACAGAGGGATTTCATGGGTGCGGGCATAGTCGGTAAGGAGCAGTGTTTTCAGGGTGTTATCTCTTGCCTCACGCCCACTAACAAAACCCACCTGGTCTAGATGTATAAGGCGGGGGAGTAGCGGTTGAATTCTAGTAGCTAATATTTTGGCATATATTTTCAGGTCCACTCCAATTAACGATATGGGCCTATAATTTGAACACAAGGTAGGGTCTTTGTCTGGTTTTGGGATAATGGTAATGTGGGCTTCGAGCGTTTGTGGAGGAAACGCTGAGCCTTCCGATAGGGAGTTATACACCTTAGTCATAAAGGGGGTCAGTAGAGGAGCAAATGTCTTGTAGAATTTAGGGGTAAAACCGTCGGGTCCTGGGCTTTTACCGGAAGGGGTGGCCGCTATCGACCCCACTACCTCGTCCGCTGTGATTACTTGCTCTAGCTCTTCTATAGTATCACCATCTAATCTAGGGAGCTCGGTTTCCTTGATATAGGACTGTCCGTCAGGTGCAGGGGTGCAGGATGGGCTAGAGGTGACGTTGGACGGTAGGTTGTATAGTGTTTGGTAGAAATCTCTGAATGTTTGCGAGATCATGGAGGGCTCGTTAAGCATTTCTCCAGAAGGGGCCCGAATATGGGGTATAAAAGTGGAAAACGTGTTTGGGTGAAGGGTGCAGGCCAATGGTCTACCGCATTTGTCTCGGAATCGGTACTGATGTAGGGCCAGTCTGTCCGTATAAGTATGAGCTGAGGCCTCATGTAGGTCTTTGAGTTGGGATCGGGCCAACGAGACCTCCGTCATAGTCACCTGCGTAGGGGCTCGTTTATGTTGGGTCTCAAGGTCCCGAAGCTTTTGTGTTGCTGCGGTTATTGCAGCTGAACGAGTCTTTTTCAAGCGGGTCCCCTCCTGGATGAAGATTCCTCGCAGGACAGCTTTAAGTGCCTCCCATTGTAAAGGTGGCGAGGTGGTGTCCGTCGCATGATCCGATAAGAAATTAGAGATGGTTTCTGAGACCTTGTGGGAACACTCAGGGTTTGCGAGAAGGGAATCATTCAGCCTCCATGTCCATTCCCTCACTGGGGTGGAAGGGATAGACAGTGTCAGATAAATAGGCGAGTGGTCAGACCAGACCATGGAGTCTATTTCACATTCAGGTGACCATTCTAAGCAGCTGTGGTCAAGAAGAAAGTAGTCGATACGACTATAGGAGTGATGGACCTGCGAGAAGTGGGTATAATTACGAGTCGTAGGAAACAGTACCCGCCAGACGTATATTAAACGGAGGTCGTACATAGCCCGTTTAAAAGCCCTCAACTTAGTAAAGGATATGGATGAGCGAGAGGTGGACGAGTCTAAGAGAGGGTCCAGAGGGGTGTTAAAATCCCCACCCATGATTAGTTTACCCTCTGCGAATTCTGACAAGATCTTCATGTATCGTAGAGCAGTCGAGATTTGGTTAGTGTTTGGTAGGTATAGGTTGGCTATAGTGAATTTGGTGCCCCATAAGGAGATCTTTACGAACACATGCCTTCCCTGAGGGTCCGATAGCTGGTCTATCAGGGCAATCGGGAGCGTTTTGTGGAAGGCAATAGAAACGCCTTTCATTTCTGAGTGGGGTTCGTACTGTGGAACCATCTGTTAAAGTACCTGTTGGAGCAGGAAGGGGTGGAGTCTGTGTGGAAATGTGTTTCCTGTAACAGTAATACGTTGACCTGTTGTTTATGCATTTGGTAGATTTGTCCTCTTTTGGATGCAATATTGAGGCCATTTACGTTGTACGAGCAACACTTCAGGCGAGGACGAGATAGTACTGTGTGAGCCATAGTGGAATGAGGATAAGAAACTCAGGGCATAGACTGAGGGGTGGGGGAGGGGGGAGGAGAATGGAAGGGGGAATTGAAAAGGTAGCAGAAAGTATCTTAGTACAGAATCAAAGAGAAAAAAAAAAGAAAAAAACACCTAACGAAGGAGGGCACCTAGAGAAAGGAGCCTGGCAAATCTAAAGGGTCCACGAGAACGGAACACCAAGTGAAAATTCACGAAAACGGGCACTATTCGTGCCCGGCCTATTGAGGGTGAGGGGTCGAAGCGGAGAATCTGAGCCGTGGGCCCAGTAGCACGACAGGCATGTAAAACTTCACTGAGGCACATCAATAGAACAAAACATTAATACAGAGCACGCAACAGGTCCTCCATGAGGGGGGGCACCAGACCGCACGGGCAAATAGCTCCACGCCGGCCCAGTCCCCCCCCCACAGAGGAGACATCAGTCCGTGAGACACCTCACGAGAAGGGAGCAAACATTTTTAACATATGGCAACCACTTACCCCAACAGGGGGCCTGGAATCTAATTGGGTAATACTTCTGAGAGCGTGGTAGGGTAAAATAATCCAGTGTATAAGAAACCGTGACTAGATACCTGTGGAAGCCCACGTGGATATTGGCATGAGACTGTGGACCCGGTCGGTCCATCTGTCGCCTCTCCCTCCATATCCAGGTGGGCCTCGACCGCTAAACATTCAGTAAGTAGACCTGTACAGTGAAGTATACTAGAAACACAACCTTGACATATCGAAACAAACATTAGCAACCTGCCGTTCTATTGCCTTTCCCGAACCCCAGTCAGATCCAATACACTAACAAAGGGCAGGGAGAAGGTCCATCTCTTCGGTGTACCAGATAATTTGAGGCATTAATGTATGCAACCGACCACCCCATCTCCCATCGTGGCATATCTAACAGGTTATATGTAGGGACAAGTAAGATGAGAGGAGGGGAGAAACAGCAAAAAAAAAAGGAAAACTGTCCCAAAAAGGAAAAATGCGGCCTGTCCAGGAGACAAGGGGTAGGCATGAAATCAAGATGGTGCTAATCACAATATGGGCATGGAGATAAGTCTAAAAGGTTCCATGGGATTACTTTAGTCTTCCGGAGAGGTAGGGTGACGTGGTCCAGAATCGACAAAGTGCGATGCATACCTCGGAGGTCTGCGGCGTTGCGGAAGAGGGTCACGTGCTTGTACCCTAGTGCGGTCGTCTGGCGGTGTCACGACCACTCTGACGTTTCGGCCAAACACAGGAGTCTTACCCGTCGGAACCCGTCGTGGAGAGTCCGTCGTTCCCCTTGGACGCGCGCTAAAGCGAACGAACGCTTTCGCGTCGACGCGAACGCGCACACACACGCACGCAGGTCACGAACGGGTGCACGTGTACGTGCAAGGGCGCGCTGACCCGTCGTACGTCCGTTTGGCGCCCTAAGGCCTTCTTTAGTCACTGGCTCCCTCCTACCCGTGCTGTCCAGTCTACAGCGTGTCTGTGATCTTGCTTCCAGTATCTGTACCCGTTACCTTGGTTCCTGATATCCGGCTTGTTCCTTGACCCTGATCCGTTGCTGCCTGCCTACGACCTCTGCTTGTCTGACCACGTCTCTGCCTCATCCTCTGTACCTTGCTGACCGATTCCTGCTGACCCGGCCTGTACCCGACTCCGCTGTTCCTGTTGCCTGTCTGAGTTCCTGTGTTACCGGACGTCTGCTCTCCAGCCAGTCTCCGCACTTGTGCCTGCCCGCTACAGCCAAGCACCTCCTGCTCTGCCAACTTGCTGTCGGTGCCCAGCTGATTCTCCGGACCAGTACTACCTGCCAGGCACTTGTGCCCCCTGAGCTATTGAATACCTGTCTCCACCTCCAGGGGTTCTTTAACCAGGGGATACGAGGGGCCGCTCCCTGCATTCCAGGCTCAACTACTAGGTACGTGACAGGCGGGTCCAGCCAGTTAGGTACATCAGTTGGATCTTGCTCCAAAAAATGTAAAAAGGCTGGAAGTTGATCCGGGTCGGAAAGGACAAACTTATGCTCGGCCCTGGTCACCTTGATACTGAAGGGGTGTCCCCAGGTGTAGGTTGCTCCAGCTTGACGTATCAGATCTAGCAGTGGGCGGACCATTCGGCGCATGTGGAGGGTGTTGCGAGAAAGGTCTGGGTATAGATGGATAGCTGAACCGTCAAAGTCCACAGGGCCCAGACGCCATGCTTTGCGCATAATTTCTTCTTTCAGGGTGAAATAGTGAACCCTGCATAAGACGTTGCGTGGGCGGTCACTGTGTTCCCTCCTGGGCCCCCTCACTCTGTGCACCCGGTCTATCTCAATAGGGGACAAGGCTTCTCTGCCCAAGACTAGGTTGAGGATGGCAGTGACAGATGGCTTCAAGTCCGTACCCGCCGTGGCCTCCGGTATGCCTTGTAGTCGTATATTATTCCTGCGGCTCCTATCCTCCCCATCTTCTATGCGCAGTTGATGTTGACGAATACGGTGCAGGTGGTCCTTGGAGGCCCACTCAAGGGACGTAATGCGGGCTGCATGATCAGATTGAGTATCAGTTAGGGCAGAGATTGCTGTCTGATTAGTGGAGACCTGCTGTTGGATGGCCTGAAGGTCCTTGTGGAGCGAGGACTCCATTTTGACGGCCCAGGACTCAAACTCCGCTCGGAAGGCCGCTAGAAGAGTCGAGGCTTCGGATCTAGGTAAGTCTCCTGTCGTTGGAGGGACCAAAGCTCCAGGGCCTGCAGCTGGAAGCGGGACAGTAGAAGTGCCAGATCTGGACGCTACTCTGGAAGGGTCCGAGTGCTGGGTCGGGGGGTCATCGGATTCCTCGCCGCTATCCATTGTCGGCTGAGTAGGAGGAGGAAGTTTTGCGCTTCCCTGGGTTTCGTGCAGGTGCCATCTTGTCTCTGGGAGTGCGGGGATCAGACTGAGACATGCGGAGCAGGTATTGCTGTATTGTGCCCTGTTGTAGGTCTGCTGACTCAGTAGGCCGAGAGCTGTGCGTGGACATGCTTTTCATGGACGTGCAATGGCTGAGGTATAGCCTGTCTGCTATGGGCGGTCACGGGCTCAGCAGGACATTTCTTAGTTAGACATAATCAATCCGTTTTTCTGCGGAGAGGAATGGGTGGAGACCCCAGATGGGCACTTATCTGTTCGGGCTGCGTAGTTGCGTATGTAGAGATCCCGGCTTATAGAAATGTGAAAGCTCAGGATTATGCGTGCATACCGCCGCCTGGGTGAAGCAAGATGGCCTCCTTTCTTGGGTTCTGGGGCCGTAACAGCAGCTCATGCATTAACGGGGGGGGGGGGGCAGAACCATGAGGGTATCCCCAGCTATGGTAACGGACTGCCAGGCTAGAAATTTCAGGAGGTGAGGAAGTCCAGGGTGGGGCCCAGAAGAGATGGAGGTGTAGCAAGATGGCCGCCTCTCAGAGTCTCAGTAACCAGGGACCCGGCAGCAAATACTGTGCTACACAAGCAATGCCCCCTTAACAGACCCTTGGAGGGTCTCCAGCGATAAGGCCAGGATGTTCTTGAGGGTGGATGGGGGCAGATTGAGCCCCAGGAGGATAGAGAGGTTGCCGGGTGCACCAAGATGGCCGCCGTCACTTACCAGGGTGAACTGCGGGGGGCTCAGCAATATTTACAGGCCCCAGGTGGTGGGCTGGATGTCTCCGGTACTCCGGGGGTGTAACAGCTGTCCCTGGGCCCTGAATTCCACCGGGGCTCGGCCTCCGGGTGGAGCAAGATGGCCGCCGCTCCTCCGTGCAGGCCGAAGCCTCGGACTTTCCCGCTGGGCGGCCGGAGCTCCGCGGATGGCGCGCCCACTCAACCTGTGTGCCCCAGCGTATCTAGGGCCTCCGGTACGGTCCGCTTTGCTCCGGTGGACGTCAAGGCCCCGGGTGTGTGCTCTAATAGCCGGAGCTCACTCCAGGCACGTCCACTCGGGTCTCCCCATACATGCATTTTTAAATAGTTTTTTTCCTTTTGTGTCCCACATGCATATTTGCCTTCACTAACGTCCCCAGCATGCAATCCTGGTGTCATGGTTATGCAATAGAGTTCGTCTGCTTACCTGTCTCCATGTGTTCATTTCTAGAGACCAGCCGACCCTCACCTGACTGCTTTTATAATCCATCCTCTGGCATGGCTCCACCCTAGCTCCTATCAGAGAACTCTATATTAACCTGTGCACTGCAGGCCAGCTCTGCTGATCAACCTTTGTGTGTTAGCTTCCTGTTACCTGCCGTGTGCTCTGCTGTTATTCCGTTACCGACTTTGGTGTGTCCTTGACTATCCCTGTTTGCCTGTGATCCTGACCTTTTGGCGTGTCCCTGACTATTCCTGTCTGCTTTTGGCCCCGACCTTGGCTTTATCCCTCACCATCCCTATCCTCCTGTTGCCTACTGTGGGTGTGAGCTGGGGGACCCTGGGGGCCACGACCTGGAGCCAGTTGCAGCCAAGTCCATCCTCACCAATCAAGGCTCTGGTGAACACCTGCTGGCTCTTAGACTCCACGCCCCAGGGAATCTTACGCTCTAACCCCGGTGGGATCTGTCTCCCGTCCGCAGCAGTCAGCCGTAGGGTTCACAACCTTGCTGTGCACTCCTGATCCCTACGGTGTGCATCTGTCACCTCGCCTCAAGGTGATTTGACAACCGGAGAGGAGGGAAATGATATAGGCTACCTTTGCCCGATCAGACAGAAAGTTTTGAGGCTGGAGCTCAAAATGAATGGTGCATCAAAGACACACCAAGTCGGTAACGGAACAACAGAAGAGCACACGGCAGGTAACAGGAAGCTAAACACACAAAGGAATACACAATGGTTGATCAGCACTGTTGGCTTGCAGTGCACAGGTTAATATAAGGTTCCCTGATAGGGCCTGGGGTGGAGCCATGCTTAGAGGAGAGGTTATAAAACCACCAGGTGGAAGTAGCTGGCCTCTTAGTCTGAACACATGAGGGGAGGTAAGCAAACAGGAAGATCACTGCATAACCATGACACCGGTGAAGCTTTGGCCTGGGCTGCTCCCCTGTGGGAGAAAAATAATCTGGTGGTTTCCAGCCTGTCCAACTTCTTGAAGCTCTTTCGTAATATCTTCGAGGAGCCAGCTCGGGTTTCCTCTGCGGCTAGTGCCCTTTTGAGCCTTCGCCAAGAATCTTGTTCAGTGGGACAATATGCACTTCAGTTCCGTATCCTCACAGCTGAATTGAGCTGGAACAATGAGGCCCTGGTCACAACCTTTTTACATGGCCTCTCTGACCGAGTGAAGGACGAATTAGCAGGAAGAGCTATCCCCGCCGGTCTGGACGATGTAATTTCCTTATGCAATCAGATTGACATTCGTTTCCAGGAGAGGTCCTTAGAAAAAAAGACGCCAGCACCCCCTAGGTCCTTGTCAGCCTGAACTTTTTCCTGTCGCCCTGTGGAGCATCCTCTGCCTGCTGAGGAACCCATGCAGCTGGGCCGGACCAGACTAACCCCCGAAGAACGCGCTAGACGCAGAACTCTGGGCTTGTGTCTTTATTGTGGGGGCAAGGGTCATTTTCGTGACTCCTGCTCGCTTCGTCCGGGAAACGCTCGGGTCTAATACATTTGGAAGGTGGAGTATTGGACCCAGAAACATCACCTTCTCGTCTTCTTCTTCCGGTGTTCCTCCATGTAGGCACTTCTCCCCAATCGGTCATAGCATATCTGGACTCCGGGGCTGTCGGCAATTTTATGGACTTGAGAACTGCTTCTTCTATGAAGCTTACCCTTTCTCCCCTCTCTACTCCACTGGTAGTCTCGGCAATTGATGGCACTGTGCTCCCAGGGGGCCCTATCCGTTTCCAGACGCTACCTATTAGGATGTCGGTAGGGATACTCCACCAGTAGTGGATCTCCTTCCTCATCCTACCCAAGGCCTCTACCCCCATTGTATTGGGCCTTCCTTGGCTACAGCTCCACTCGCCACATGTGGACTGGGTCTCTGGGCAGATCCTGGCTTGGGGTCCTTCGTGTTTCTCCTCCTGTCTTCTCAAGGTGACCCCCAAGGGGAAACTTCCCATTGCTACCACATCTGTATCGTCTGATCTTCCCGCGGCATACAGCGATTTCCGGGATGTGTTCTGTAAGAAGTCTGCTGAGGTGCTTCCTCCCCACAGATCTTTTGACTGTGCTATTGACCTTGTCCCTGGAGCAACCCTGCCCAGGGGTCGTACCTACCCTTTGTCCATTCCAGAGACCCCGGCCATGTCTGAGTATGTCGCAGAGAATCTGGAGAGAGGTTTCATCCGGAAATCCTCATCGCCTGCAGGAGCAGGGTTCTTTTTCGTTGCCAAAAAGGATGGTACCCTCAGACCCTGCATCGACTATAGAGGTTTAAATGCTGTGACTATCAAAAACCGATACCCCTTACCTCTAATATCTGAGTTATTTGACAGGTTGAAGGGGGCTTCCATTTTCACTAAGTTGGATCTCAGAGGTGCATACAATCTCATTCGAATACGGGAAGGTGACGAATGGAAGACCGCGTTTAACACTAGGGACGGGCATTACGAATACCTGGTTATGCCTTTTGGTTTGTGTAATGCTCCAGCTGTGTTCCAGAACTTTGTCAATGAAATATTCAGATTCAAATCCTGAGGACCCATTTTTTATTGAAGTAGACACTTCTTCGATGGGGGTGGGAGCTGTGCTTCTTCAGGACTTTGAGAAGAAACGTCAACCATGTGTGTTCTTCTCCAAAAAAAATTCTCAGGCAGAGAGAAATTAGGCCATTGGTGATCGGGAACTTCTCGCAATTAAATTGGCGTTGGAGGAGTGGCGTCATCTCTTGGAAGGTTCCCCTCACTCCATAACGATCTTTACTGATCATAAGAATCTACAGTACCTACAGAATGCTCAACGTCTGAACCCCAGACAGGTCAGGTGGAGTCTCTTCTTTTCCCGTTTTAAATTCACGATTACGTACAAACCTGGTTCCTGTAACAGTCGAGCTGACGCACTCTCTAGGTCATTTGACACTTTGGACAAGGAGTCCAACCCTGATCCTGAGCCGATCATTCCTACCTCATGCATTGTTGCCCATTCTACCACCCTGGAATCAAAAATTCCTCCTGGTAAGACCTTTGTTCCCACAGAGCTAAGAACTAAGATCCGTCGTTGGGGACATGATTCCAAGGTGGCAGGTCATGCTGGGTTCCTCCGATCCTTCCTGCTCATCAGTCGTCACTACTGGTGGCCTAATCTCCGCTCGGATGTTAAAGACTATGTTAAGGCTTGTCACGTCTGTGCTCAGTCTAAATTTTCCACTCCTGCTGGTCTTCTCATGCCCTTGCCCATTCCTAAAGAGCCCTGGTCTCATATCGCCATGGATTTTATCACTTATCTTCCACTGTCGAAGAATAATACGGCCATTTGGGTAGTAATCGATTGGTTCTCCAAGATGGCTCATTTTGTTCCTCTTCCTGGTCTCCCTTCTGCCCCTGCCTTGGTTCCCATTTTTGTACGAGAGATTTTCCGCCTTCATGGTGTTCCTTCTCATGTCGTTTCGGACAGGGGTGTGCAGTTTACTTCTCGTTTTTGGAGAGCCTTTTGCAAATCCTTCGACATTACCTTGGATTTTACCTCTTCTTATCATCCCCAATCCAATGGCCAGACTGAGAGAGTTAATCAGGAGTTGGAGGTCTTTCTCCGTACCTTGGTCTCTGCCCATCATGATGATTGAGCATCACTATTACCGTGGGCTGAGGTCTCCCACAATAATCATGTCAACGTCAGTTCTCAGAAAACACCCTTTGTCACTGTTTATGGAAGATATCCTCAGCTTCCTCTTCCTATGACTTGTTCTTCTGACATTCCAGCTTTGGCTACTGTTCAGGAATCATTCAATTCCATGTGGGCTGACATTCAGGATTCCCTCCAGAAAGCTGCCAACAAATTCAAGAGTTTTGCTGACCGTCGCAGGCGTAAGCCACCTTCTCTTCAGCCAGGAGACAAAGTCTGGCTCTCCACCAGGAACATCAAACTCCGGGTTCCTTCTCTCAAATTTGCCCCAAGATTCATTGGTCCGTACACCATAATTTCTAAACTGAATCCAGTTTGTTTCAAGCTCCAGATTCCCAAAAGCCTCAAAATCTCTAACTCCTTCCATGTTGTCCTTCTGAAGCCTTTAGCCCTAGCTCCTATCAGAGAACTCTATATTAACCTGTGCACTGCAGGCCAGCCCTGCTGATCAACCTTAGTGTGTTAGCTTCCTGTTACCTGCCATGTGCTCTGCTGTTATTCCGTTACCGACTTTGGTGTGTCCTTGACTATCCCTGTTTGCCTGTGATCCTGACCTTTTGGCGTGTCCCTGACTATTCCTGTCTGCTTGTGGCCCCGACCTTGGCTTTGTCCCTCACCATCCCTATCCTCCTGTTGCCTACTGTGGGTGTGAGCTGGGGGACCCTGGGGGTCGTGACCTGGAACCAGTTGCAGCCAAGTCCATCCTCACCACTCGAGGCTCTGGTGAACACCTGCTGGCTCTTAGACTCCGCGCCCAAGGGAATATTACGCTCTAACCCCGGTGGGATAAATCTTGGTGTTCTGGCGGCCCTGCCTTCCTATCACCTTGACCCCCATCCGCAGCAGTCAGTTGTAGGGTCCACAACCTTGCGGTGCACTCCTAATCCCTACGGTGTGCATCTGTCACCTGGCCTCAAGGTGACCTGACACCTGGGCCCATATACACCCACAGCCTAGCCCTTTTTTTCAAATTCATATTGCCAGCTCCATTGTACTGTTTTACCACCCCCACCATTTTGGAATTGTTTTCAGGTGTCAGATACTAATTAATTATGCTCCCACCCTTTTGGAATTGTTTTCAGGTGTCAGATACTAATTAATTATGCCCCCAACCTTTTGGAATTGTTTTAAGGTGTCAGATACTAATTAATTAGGCCTCCACCCTTTTGGAATTGTTTTCTGGTGTCAGAAAATAATTAATTAGGCCCCCAACCTTTTGGAATTGTTTTCAGGTGTCAGATACTAATTAATTATGCCCCCAACCTTTTGGAATTGTTTTCAGGTGTCAGATACTAATTAATTAGGCCTCCACCCTTTTGGAATTGTTTTCTGGTGTCAGATACTAATTAATTTTGCCCCACCCTTTTGGAATTGTTTTCAGGTGTCAGATACTAATTAATTATGCCCCCACCCTTTTGAAATTGTTTTCAGGTGTCAGATACTAATTAATTAGGCCCCCACCCCTCACTCACCCACATAAATTATGTTCCATGGGCCATCAGAGGGGTGAGTAATCTGCGAATTGGGCCTTATCTTAGATTTTTTTAAAGACGACTTTTCCAATATGTATGTTTTACTGCTGTTCCAAAATGTTTTATGGTTTAATTTGGTATGAATTGTTTTTATTTAAGGACTAATTTTGTTTTTCTTTCTGTGTTTTACTCCCCAGTTTCCTTCCACGCCACAGGAATGGCAGACTGTGGCTTCCCAGTTCGCTGGTCGTTGGGACTTTCCCAACTGTGGAGGGGCGATCGACGGGAAACATATGCGGATTGTGCCCCCACCCCATTCGGGGTCTTACTACTGGAATTACAAGGGGTTCCATAGTGTGGTGTTAATGGCGGGGGTGTCGGCACAATATGACTTTATCTATTTGGATGTGGGGAAGAACGGCCGGATGTCAGACGGAGGAGTGTTTAAGCAGACGGAGTTCTGCTACCGTCTCATGACTGGTGGCCTGGGCTTGCCACCAGATGCTGATAATGTGGAGGGTCTACCTTTTGTCTTTATCGCTGATGAAGCGTTTGGTCTGGGTGATCATTTGATGAAGCCATTCCCACAAAGGACCCTCACCCTGGAGAGGAGGGCTTTTAATTACCGGCTGGCCAGTGCAAGAAGGGTTGTGGAGAATGCCTTTGGTATTATGGCCAGCCGGTTCCGTCTGTTTTTGTCCACAATAAACTTGGCAAAGTACAAACTGAACCATGTCATTCTCTGCTGCTGCATTTTACATAACTTTTTACGAAGACATTCAGGAACACATTACCTGCAACCAATTGGGCCAGAGGACGGACAAACACCAGAACTCACAGGCCTGGATCCTGCCCATCCTGGCTCAGCCCCCCAAACAGCACGTGAGATGCGTGACCAATATGTCACCTATTTTAATGGTAGGGGGGCCATTCCAATGCCAGCTGAGCAATAAAGATTTCCTTTTGTTCAAATATAAATTGTCTGCTCAAATATTTCTGTTTTGTTCTTGTTTGCTTTTCTTTGTGGCTGTCTCCTACATTCTCCTAGTTCATGGATTTGCAATTAGCAGACCTCCAGCTGTTGCAAAACTAGTCCATCATGCCTCTGGGTCTCATGCTTGTGGCTGTCAGAGTCTTGCTATGCTTCATGGGACTTGTAGTTCTGCAACAGCTGGATTTCCACTAATTGCATATTCCTGTCCTAGTGCATTTGTGTTGCAAAGTGGTTTTTCCCTTTAGTAAATAAGGCCCTTTGTCACTGAAAACACAAAATGACTTCCCAAACTGGTATTGAGTATTGAAAAAAGGACACACACACACACACACACACACACACACACACACACACACACACACACACACAATCTTTTTTGGAAATTTTTAATAGTGCACATTCCAACAAGTGCCCTTTTCTTTCATTTTTAATTTTTTTTTGGTAAACAATATATTTAATTTTTTTTGGTAAACAATATATATATATATTTTTTTTTTATTTGAATTTTTTTTTCTTTTCAAATTTTTTGTTTTATTCAAAGGGTAGAAAGATATGGAGCAAAGCAAAACATGTAGATAATACGATGAACCAGTAGGCGTACAAAATAGATCAATGCAATAACAAATGGTCCATACAACATGCACATGTGGGACTTCAATCTACGGAACAAAAAAACAAAAACATTTAACCTCTCGGGTCCTTCTAAGCCACTCCTTCCATAACTCCACCGTAAAGAACCTATCCCAACATGGCAACCCCAGTTCCATATTGTAAAGACCAAATACCCTTACCAAGATTGATCCAGAAACACTAATCAGCACCATAAATCCCACCCAGTTTTCAAAATTATATATAAAGAAGATGTTTTGGGCGTGGAGGAAACTCTAACGTTCCCTCCAGGCCCAAACCCTTAAAAAAAAAAAAAAAAAAAAAAAGTGTTAGAGAAAGAAACAAGAAATAGCTAGAAAATTAAACACAAGAATAGATGGGGTAAAGGTATATAAGGGGGGGGGGGGGGAGGGGGGGAAAACAGAATGAGGGATGAAGTCCAAGGGGTCCATGGGGGCAGACCTGTCCTTCTATATCAAACATCAAATGCCTGGCTCCAAGATCTCCGTGATATTATGTACATTCTATCAGTGGTTCATACCCGAGGAGTATACTCCCCCATTCGGGGCATCCTCATCCAGAAGGGTCCTGCCCTCTCTTGAACATATGAATATATTCCATTTTGACCATGTCTTAATAAATTGCTCGTTCTGTCCCCTGTATGTCAGAATTAAGTCTTCCATTCTCTTAATATCCTCTACCCTTCTCAACCACATACCAATTGTCGGTGGGTGGGTGTTCTTCCAACGCAGTGGAATACATGCTTTGGCGGCATCCAATAGATGCCGAAGCAAGGAGGTCTGATATTTCTTGCGAGGCATATTCGTGGCATGGAGGAGGTAAGAGGCAGGCCCCACCGGAAAAGGAGTATCAGAAAATTTTGAGATCGTTTCCCCAACTGTCTTCCAGAACCGCTCCAAAAGTGGGCAGGACCAGAAGATGTGGAGAATCGTACCCTCTTCCCTCCGGCATCTCCAACATCTGTCTGACGCTGTCGGAAAAAGCCGATGTAGCTTCGCCGGGGTATTATACCATCTGGTTAAAATTTTAAAATTGGTCTCCTGAGTTCTTGAGCAGATGGAGGATTTGTGTGTAAAATATAGGATATTTTGTTTTTGGCGTATCGAAAAACTACATCGCATATCCCTCTCCCAGGCCTCCAAACAGCTCGGACCCCTATCATCCGGTGCCTTGGTCAATATGTGATATGTGACGGATAAAGCATGAGACATAGCACCTCCTTCCGAGCAGTAGGCTTCGTAGGAGGTCAAACTTCGATTGTAACTGTCGGGGGCAGGCAGGGACCTCAAAAAATGATTCAATTGAGTTGCTTTACAAAAGTCTAATTTGTACAGGCCCTCCGGATCCATTAGATCAGTGGTAGTTGCCCATTTACCCCCCTTAAAAAAGTGGGACGCCTGGTAAATCCCAGACGTCCTAAGAGAACGGAACGCTAGCTCCGTGACCCCGGGGGAAAACTCTGGGGTCCCTAGAATTGGGCGAAGTGGAGAAGTCTGCGATACAAGCCCCGCACTCACGAAGAGAGACGCACAGATACGTGAGGTTATTCCTATAAGAGGATGGTTTTTCACCCTATTTGATAATCTACTGTAGCACCAGGGAGCCCTATTCAGTGCCACCCCCGTTTGGGCTTGTTCCAGCTGGGTCCACAGTTTGGTATCATAGTGTCTATTCCAGTCTATCAGTCTAGTCAGATGGGCGGCCTGATAATAGCTACGAAGGTCTGGAATCGCTAAACCTCCCTGCTGTTTCGGTCTGGTCAATTGTCGGTAGTTAAGTCTCGGTCGTTTGTGAGCCCAAATAAAGTTAGATATTAACCTCTAATCTGTAAAAAGTAGTGAGAGGGAATATTAACCGGCAATGCTTGCAGAAGATAAAGAAACTTAGGCAAAATGCACATCTTGATGATGTTGCATCTGCCCAGCCAAGAGTGCAGGCCATTATTCCATTTAACCAGCAGGGCACGAATTGTCGACAGTAATGGAGGGAAGTTTAAAGTATAAACTTGAGATATGGTTGGCGGAATATACGTTCCCAAATATTTCAGGGCCAAGGGGGTCCATTTGAATTTAAAATCCTGATGGAGCCTTCCTATAAGACCCTGCGAAAGACCTATGCCCATTGCTTCAGATTTATGGAAATTGATCTTCATATTGGAGATGACACCATACTCCCTGAATTCCTGCATCAAATTGGGGAGAGAAATCGTTAGGTTAGTCAGGGAAAATAGCATGTCATCTGCATATGCAGCGATTTTGTATTGCCTATCTCCCACTGGAATCCCCATAATGTTGGGATTGGCTCGCACCTTACATAAAAAAGGCTCCAGCGACAGGGCGAAAAGGAGAGGGGACAACGGGCATCCCTGGAGAGTGCCATTATGTATTTCAAACGGTTCGGACAGAACTCCATTAACCCAAACCCGAGCTGTTGGTTTAGAGTAAATAGAGTCTATCCAATTCAGTAGCCTCTCGCCAAAGCCTACATACCGCAAAACATAAGTCATAAATCTCCAGTTCACCCTGTCGAAGGCCTTCTCCGCGTCTGTCCCCAGAAAAACACAAGGGGTCTTAATGTCGTTAGCTATATGTAGGAGGTTAAGCACCCTAACCGTATTATCTCGTGCTTCCCTGGTGGGCACAAAGCCCACCTGGTCTAGATGAATCAGTGACGGGAGAAGGCCTTGTATTCTGGATGCCAATAATTTCGTAAATATCTTAAGGTCCGTGTTAAGTAGTGAGATTGGTCTATAACTACTGCACTGTGAAGGATCCTTTCCCTCCTTAGGGATTACCGTAATGTAAGCAAGCAGGGATTCACTTGGGAGTACCTGAGTTGTCCCCAGCGAATTGAAGAATTTAAGCATAAAATTCCCCAATACCGGTAGTAGCGTTTTGTAGTATAGGGCCGTAAGCCCGTCTGGTCCTGGGGCCTTCCCTAACTTTGCCATCCCTACCGCCGCCTGTAGCTCCTGCTGGGTAACCGGTACATCTAGTGCCCTTCTTACCTCTTCTGACAGTTTGGGCATATCGGAGGCGGACAGATAATCTTCAATATGAGTGTGAGAGAGCTCGGGGGTCTGTATGTTATATAAAGACCTATAAAATTCTTTGAATTCCCCCGCTATTTCCCGCGGGAGGGTGACTTTCTGGTTGTGGAGGGTCTTAATATGGGGGATGTAACTCGCAAGCGCTTGATCTTTTAACGTTTGAGCTAGGATTCTACCGCACTTATTGCCGGACTCGTATGAGATTCGTCTGCATTTTTGTAATGATGCCTTAGCTTGAGATTGCATTAGGTCGGTAATTTTATTCCGCAAGAGTTTAATTTCCGTTTCACCTGCTATAGTCTGAATATGCTTATGCCTAGCCTCGGCTAGCTGTAGGTCACTCAATAATGCTTTCACCCGTGCCATGCGTATCTTTTTGATACGCGACCCATGTTTGATCAGAACCCCCCGAATAACCGCCTTATGTGCCTCCCACACTATTCCTGGACTACTGTCAGAGGTGTCATTAATGACAAAATATTGATCTACTTCCCTAACTACATTCTGGAGCACCTCCTTATCCTGCAACAAGCTTTCATTCAACTTCCGTGTCTTGGCAGTAACACCGTCCATTAGGGAATAAGATATTAGGATGGGGGCATGGTCTGACCACGTGATTGGTTCAATAGAAGCGTCTCTAAGAGCATGCAAATAGTCGTGAGGGATAAAAAATAATCAATTCTTGAATACTGTCTATGAGGCGTAGAATAGAATGTATAATCTCTCTCTGACGGGTGGAGTAACCTCCATGCATCGATCAGCTGTGCCCTATGTATAGAACGTGCAATGCGATGTCTGACACTTGGGGTAATAGAAGAGTGTCCGGAGGATGTATCCTCCGTAGGTATCAACGGTATATTAAAATCTCCTCCTACTATCAATTGGCCTGTAATAAACATCTGTAGAGTAGTCAGCATCTTGGAAATAAAATGATCTTGACTAGAATTAGGTGCATAAATGTTCGCAAGCGTCACGGCTACTCCCCCAATTGAGCCCTTAAGGAACAGAGATCTACCTTCCTTATCCATTTTTACTTCTGAACAATTCCAGGGAACATGTCGAGCAATTAAAATAGAAACACCTCTGGACTTAGAAGTCTCATTGGTGCAATGATACACAGTCGGATAGAAGTTGCTCCGCAAAAAAGGCAGGCTCCCACTTCGGAAATGAGTCTCTTGGATCAAAGCTAGGTCTACCTTAAGCCGGCGCAGATCCTGAAGAAGCATACGCCTTTTTTCCTGGGACATTTAACCCCCTCGCATTCAGGGAGAGAATCTTGACTGCCTCCATGGCCCCCCGGAGGAAGTCCCTGATCAGGGACCTTGGTGGAAACTAAAAGAAGAAAAAAAAAAAAAAACCCCTCTATAAACTAAGAAAGAATATAAAGAGAGAAAAAATAATTAGCTGAATCTCAGATGGAGAACAGCACAGTACTAAATTTGCAGCACAAAAGTGCTATTACGCCCATCAGCGAAAGCCGATAATCGGGCGCAGTCCTATGTGGGGTTGTGGAAGGCAATGACCAACAGGTAGGCAACCCGTCCTCCCCCTCCCCAGACTTAGACTAGTAGTAATAAATTAACTGTATCGACAGCCACGATAACAAGATTATTTAACACAGAAAATAATATGAATATAAGTATAAGTTCCTTACAAATAATATACCACAGCTTACTTTGCAGCATTGTTTATAAACACTGAGCCAAGTGTCGCTAAGAGTGCCAAAGTGATCCCATCACCCCCACAGTACTCCTAGTTATAACCAACCACCTCCCCATCTTCCCCCACCCCTTTCTCAAGAGACATGACCAAAAAACTTCCCCTCTCACACATACATCCGTAGGCTAACCCCCTTCTGGATCAAAACAAACAACAAAGTCTTTTTCCCTCCGATTTAAGGGAGCCTACCGTCAATGAGAAGGGGGGGGAGCACCGGATAGTCTGATCAAGGCCCCCCTGTAGAGTCCGACCCCCCGGATTACTGTAATCGTGGAAGATCTCAGTACAACTAAGTGCACCATTGGTAAGTGTCTGAGGCAGTTGACCAGCACAGAGGAGATCCGCAAAAAAGATGGACGGAGGGGGGAAGCAACAACACCCCCAAAAAAAACAAAAACAAAGACAAAAACAAAACCCAACACAACCCAATTATAATTAATCCCAACATAAGAACGTAGGGGGGGGAGGGGGGGGAAGGACGGGAATAGAATCATCGGTGGAATTATAGGTATAGGAATATAGGAATATAGGGATACGGGAACTCCACAACACTGGACAGTCAGATTCTACATCCAGTATAGACCTGGCAGGTTGCAGTTATAACTGTAACTCACGTGACTCCTCCACCAGCCGTTACCGTGATCAGCTCCTTGCCAGGTCCAGGTCTTGGCGCTGGGATAGATGAGAGCGTGAAGTAGCCGATCCTTGGCGAAATAATCGATGTGGGATAACCTCCAACCAGTCAGGGACAGGTATCGGTTCGGTCCCCACAAAGGAAAAAAATGCTGGCAATTCTGCGATTGAATGTAGAGTAAAGGAACCATTGTCTCTCCGAAATGTAACCGCTAGGGGGTAGCCCCAGCGATAAGTGCACCCCTGTCTTCTTGCCAATTCTAACACAGGTCGCAGCAATGCCCTCCTCTGCAGCGTAGCTCTGGAGAGATCTGGTAATACTTTGACCATCGCCCCGTTGAGATTCACTTCTCCGTGCTCCCAAGCCTTCCTAAGGATCAATTCCTTCTGGGGATACCTGTGGAGTCTACACAGCACATCTCTTGGTCTTTCCGAGTCTGTTGATTTAGGTCCCCGCGTACGATGGACTCTATCTAGATCAACCGTCGGGGCGGGGGTAACAGCCAGAATCTTATGAAATATCTCCACCGCCGTCCCCACCAGATCCTCAGCTCCCGAAGACTCTGGTACCCCCCGCAGTCGCAGATTATTTGATTTGAATTTTTAACATTTTTATATATATATCTAAAACTTTTTTATTTTATTTATTTTTTTACAATATTTTTTATTTTTTGGGGTTTTATAAAGAGTATGTATGTATATATATATATATATATATATATATATATATATATATTTTTTGTAAAAATTTTGATATAAAAAGTTTAACTATTTACATAAAACAAGGAGAAAAGCCAAATTTTGAAGATGCACACCAAAAATTGGTAATGTCAACATGTGCTATCTCCCATCATGAGTGATCAATGGACGTGTTTGGTGGGTGCAATCCCTTCCTCTCACATACTAGAATGAGGAAGGGGTTGCAAACACAAAATGCGTACATTGAGATCCTCTGATGGCACATAGCACATGTTGACACACCGTGTGCATCTTCAAAATTTGGCCTCTAAAAATGATTAACAAATGTTAAAAACATTAAAAGCTTTTTGCACGGAAATTAATAACATGATCTTGCATTTTAGGGAAAAGGGGCTTGGATTCTCCCCAAAACATCGATCATGTTCTTCTTTTCCTGCTGCATAGTCTCCAGTTGCCTTTGCATGTTGAAAATCTGGTTCCGCATGGAATCGATTGTGCCATTCCAGGCCATGTTCTGCCCAATAAGTCTCTGGGCACTGTCACTTGTAAATGACTCTGCGGCTTGTTGTCCTTCCACAACCAGATCATCACCTAAAAAAGGTGTAGAGAAAAAAATAGTGTTAAAATATGCAGCCATTATTTGTTTACCTTAAGCTGGGTTGTCAGACACTCACTTTGTGGGGTGCGTAGCTCCACCACCTCTTCTTCTACCTCCACATCTGGCCCTGGGCTGGGCTGCTCCACATCTGGCGCTGGGCTGCTCCACATCTGGCGCTGGGCTTTGCTGCTCCACATCTGGCGCTGGCCTGGGCTGCTCCACCTCGGGCACTGGGCTGGGGCTAACTGCCCAATCAGGCTGGTGAGGTCGGTGGGTCCTGGGCTGCTCCGAATCATGTCTGAGTCTTTGTTCCCCTATGAGAATGAAACAAACAAAAAAAGGTATACTTTTAAGCACAGTGATATTTGAGTCTAGAAATCGGAATATGAAACATTGGTTCGAAGTGGTGTACAATTATTAGCTGGTTGTTACAAGATCCTAGTTGAATACATCATTTAAATTACCTTTTAGTTAGGCTGGGTTCACACTGCTGCGATGCGGGAACGCTGCGAATCTACTGCGGTTTCCCGCATCGCATGCCTCCCAGAGGCAGTTCACACTGCCTTATGTGAACTGCTGGGAGTGTCAGTGAAAAGTTATTAATCACACCTCCAAATTAGTTCGCATATCACAGTGCAATCTGCAAACTCGGACAGGAATCAGATCGCATGGTGTGAACACCCATGTGATCCGATTCTGCTGTGGACTAAAAAAAGGGTCCTGTACAAGTTTGGGCCGGATGCGATGCGAATTCAGCCATACTATATGTATGGCTGAAATCACATCGCACAGAGATTACATGTGATTTGCACTGCAGTGCGGTGCGAATCACATCCGATCTCGTACATCGCAGCAGTGTGAACCTAGCCTTTAACCAAACTGCGATACTTTACATCTTTTGGCCAAGTTTCACAGACGGACACACTCGAATCATCCCCTGGAGTCCCTGTGTGTGATTATCCCAAAAAATGTTCTATGATGTCCCAAACTACACTAAATGCTTCCCAGTCCAGATGTTGAACCAGCATTTTATATATATACAGTGCCTTGCAAAAGTATTCGGCCCCCTTGAACTTTTCAACCTTTTGCCACATTTCAGGCTTCAAACATAAAGTTATAAAATTTTAATTTTTTGTGAAGAATCACCAACAAGTGACAATTTTGAAGTGGAACGAAATCTATTGGATATTTTAAACTTTTTTAACTAATAAAAAAATGAAAAGTGGGGCGTGCAAAATTATTCGGCTCCCTTGCGTTAATACTTTGTAGAGCCACCTTTTGCTGCGGTTACAGCTGCAAGTCGCTTGGGGTATGTCTCTATCAGTTTTGCACATCGAGAGACTGAAATTCTTGCCCATTCTTCCTTGCAAAACAGCTCGAACTCAGTGATGTTGGATGGAGAGCGTTTGTGAACAGCAGTTTTCAGCTCTTTCCACAGATTCTCGATTGGATTCAGGTCTGGACTTTGACTTGGCCATTCTAACACCTGGATACGTTTATTTGTGAACCATTCCTTTGTAGATTTTGCTGTATGTTTGGGATCATTGTCTTGTTGGAAGATACATCTCTGTCCCAGTTTCAGGTCTTTTGCAGACTCCAACAGGTTTTCATCCAGAATGGTCCTGTATTTGGCTGCATCCATCTTCCCCTCAATTTTAACCATCTTCCCTGTCCCTGCTGAAGAAAAGCAGGCCCAAACCATGATGCTGCCACCACCATGTTTGACGGTGGGGATGGTGTGTTGAGGGTGATGAGCTGTGTTGCTTTTACGCCAAACATATAGTTTTGCATTGTGGGCAAAAAGTTTGATTTTGGTTTCATCTGACCAGAGCACCTTCTTCCACATGTTTGGTGTGTCTCCCAGGTAGCTTGTGGCAAACTTTAGACGAGACTTTTTATGGATATCTTTGAGAAATGGCTTTCTTCTTGCCACTCTTCCATAAAGGCCAGATTTGTGCAGTGTACGACTGATTGTTGTCCTATGGACAGACTCTCCCACATCAGCTGTAGTTCTCTGCAGTTCATCCAGAGTGATCATGGGCCTCTTGGCTGTATCTCTGATCAGTCTTCTCCTTGTCTGAGCTGAAAGTTTAGAGGGACGGCCAGGTCTTGGTAGATTTGCAGTGGTCTGATTCTTCTTCCATTTCAAAATGATCGCTTGCACAGTGCTCCTTAGGATGTTTAAAGCTTGGGAAATCTTTTTGTATCCAAATCCGGCTTTAAACTTCTCCACAACAGTATTACGGACCTGCCTGGTGTGTTCCTTGGTCTTCATGATGCTCTCTGCGCTTTCAACAGAACCCTGAGACTATCACAGAGCAGGTTTGAAGCCTGAAATGTGGCAAAAGGTTGAAAAGTTCAAGGGGGCCAAATACTTTCGCAAGGCACTGTATATATATATATATATATATATATATATATATATATATAATTTATTTATTTTACTACATTACACGGAATAAAGTTATAAAACAGTTGTAGCTATAAAGACATGTACACAAGGATATCCTAAACTGAGTATGACAATTCAATTTATCATGAACAATAATAAAAATAATAACTAATTAAAATCTAACCCAATACCAGATAAATTTACACCATATACAAATTTACGCTATTTACGTCCACCTATACGAACGATCAACCACACGAAAGATCAAATTAGCTGTATTTACTAAACAACCTATACGAACGATTAACCACACGAACGATCAAATTCGCTGTATTTATGAACAAACTATACGAACGATTAGGTACGAACGTCAAGATAAGCGCAAAGTACTCACTTTTTTTGAGCGCCTTTTTTATTCTCCTGTATTGGTCCGGCTCCCTGGATTTTATATCGGACCATCGTTTGCGGAGTTGATCTTTGGCTCTTCGGACACCAAATTTGTTCTCCAAAGTGCTCACAACTGCCGTCATAATTCTATCCTTTCGGATATTGGGTTTGGGATAGGGGCCATTTTTCCCATCATAATCCTCCCTTCTCAGTATATCCACCATCTCCACCATTTCTTCAAATGCCATGTTTGTGGCCTTAAACCTTTTCCTTGCTCCGGAAGCATGGGGTTCAGGGCTTTCCTCCGTGCTGCTATCAGAAAATGTGTCCGCCATCTTTTTCTATTCACTCTCCCACAGAGGAACGAGGGGAAAAGGGGCGGGGAAATTCGGTCACAAGGAACATCAGGGTCTGGCGACGTGTGCGATGCAGGCGGAGCTTGATGCATGCGCAGTGTATAAAGCGCTCTCGCGAGGTCGTACGTGTGTCCGAACGAAAGCAGCGAGTGATCTGAATGACGGTAAGATTCTATATCTCAATGGTTTTTACTGTTTAGAAATTTAGGCCTGCATTAGGACAGTATATAATGAGACTTTACATTGGCCATTGTTATTTTATTTTAGTGTGGGTTGGTGTTTGTGTGGGTGTAGTGTGGGTGGGTGTAGTGTGTGTGTAGTGTGCAGGGCCGCTGTTAGAAATCATGGGGCCCCATACAGCCAACCTGACGGGGCCCCCTTGACCCCGCCCACAACCCACCCTGGCTCCGCCCACAACCCCACCCCTCGTTCCGCCCCTGCCTCCACGCTGTCAGGGTGGGGGGGGTGTCTGGAGGCAGGAGCTGGAACATGTAACATTTATAGCGCCCCACCATTCATAACTGCATCTGAATGGGGGAGAGTGTTTTGACATCTGTGCCCTTTCAGTTTGTGTCTTCATACACCACCAACTTGTGTCCATTTACATCAGGCTAGCTCTGATCTGTCTCATTTAGGTCTGGAAAAATAGAAAAGGATATTCTTTTCCAATTTTTTTTTTTTCTACCTGAATGGACACGGAGGAAGGTGGAACTAAATGCACACAAGTCAGTTCATACCTGTAAACCTACATGGAGCTTTCAATCAGGTCTGCATGAAAAAGGACCTAATTGCAAAGCTTGGGTGAAAGGTTATGAAAGGGGTGTGGTTTGGGGGTGGTAAAAATGCAGCTTGGCTGTGTGTTTTTACTGTCCCTTCCCCCATCACATGTGTAAAAGTAGCATCTCACTATGTGCTCATGATGTATGGCTCTGTCAGTGTAACATGACTGTATGATGCTGACTTTGTTATGGCTGTGCTGAGTTATAGTCTGTAACACACATTACAGCCATATATCAGGAAAGTCAGCACCCAACAGCCATGTTACACTGACAGAACCATACAGCACCTGCTGTGCCCTGATCATCATAATGATAATGACCATGAGCACACAGAGTCTAGGGACTGCACATTATACAATAGTGTGACCAGGGCTCAAGTCCTGCGAGAACTCATGGGAACGGAGTTCCTGTACTTTTTCCACAACAGGAACTCAGTTCCCATTAGCAGCCGTGTGCTGCAAGACTTTGAAGTATGCGAGCTGTGTTTCAGGTGCTACACCAGCAGCTGCCGACACAGCTTACAATAGTAAGTGCCGCACACCTGACCATTCAGGCATTGCCAGTAGGGGGCCCCATGACAGCTACCGCTTTGATCTACCTGTCAGTCACAGCTATCTGACGGTTAGATCAGGTCCCTGCTGCTAAGAGATTGCATTTAGCCAGACCTCTCCTGATGCACTCCTCCCCGCCGGCCCCTCCTGATTTTCTGTCTTCTCTTATTCCCCCCTGCATACTTGCTCTGTGTGTCCCGCTGAACCCCCCCCACCCTCTTCCATCTTCAGTGCCATATGATGAGAGAACCCAGAGGAGGAGCACAGCTATTCTGCTCACAGGACATGCAGGGAGAGAGGTGAGCTGAGGGAGGAACATCAGTTTGGGGTGGTAAGCTGAGCACAATACCTGGCAAAGTTTAATGCCAAAAGGGAAATACGTGAAGGGTTGGAATAACAGCAAGTGTGTGTTGGGGCCCTGCAGAGTTTGCAGCCCCCCAAGCTAACATACATCTCCTAAGCAGGGACACATCACTATCTCGCCAAGCATTCTGTCCATATAATGTGCAGTTAATTTATGACATTTCCGTTTAACCCTGTGTTATCCAAACTCTGTTCAATGAAAAGTGTAAACTCACCACATAAACACTCTATATACAAAATAACATTCCCCAATAAAGATCAGAACATGATGTTCACATTTGCATGGAAGCACAATTGAATGAATGCTGATTATTCAGGGAATTACCGTATTTATGTTTATTGAGGATTGTTTTTTTTATGTACTAACAGTTGAGCTTCATACACACAATACGAAAATTGGAAGGATCAGACATTCTGCATATGAGCGTATTATTTTTTATTTTTTTGGTGGGCAAGTGGATCTTGGGTTGGAGTTCCCACACTTTTTTCCCCAGGACTTGACCCCTGAGTGTGACCTGTCAGTGTGTGTGTGTGTGTGTGTGTGTGTGTGTAGGGGATTGCTTGCCTGTGCACCACTGCCTTTGTCCAGATAACTCCTGCTGCTCTGTCTGCCTTAGCCGCCTCAGTGTTAAGTCCCTCAGGCTGCACAACTTACTGAATGAAGGGAGCCGTATAACAGTAATATCCATCCGCTGGAGAGGCACACAGTGAGCAGAAAGAACTTTAGTTTGTGCAGGTATACTGAGAACAGCATGTAATTGTATCCCTGCACCCGAAAATTGAAAAAAAGTCCCTCTTCTGCTTTCACCTCCTGGGCCCCGCTGGTAACCTGATGGGGCCCAGGAAATGAATATATATTCCTTATATACCTTAGTAATCAAGGGGGTGCGGGTTAATATAGTTATTTAGTGTGTAGTGTGTGTGGTGTGTGGGTGGGTGTAGTGTGTGTGTAGTGTGGGTGGGTGTAGTGTGTGTGTGTAGTGTGGGTGGGTGTAGTGTGTGCGTAGTGTGGGTGGGTGGGTGTAGTGTGTGTGTAGTGTGGGTGGGTGGGTGTAGTGTCTGTGTAGTGTGGGTTGGTGTTTGTGTAATTAGCCTACCCACACTAAAGTTGCTCAACCAGTTGCTTAGACAATAGACACAGACAAACAAATAGACAACCCCCACAAAGACACAGATATAGCTGTTTAAAAGCTAGCTTTCACCTATAGTCCAAAACTAAAAAAAAAAAAAAAAAAAAAAAAAACAGATACGAACCATTTAAATCTACAGTGACTTGTGGTTCTACAGCATACAAGACACAAGGCACACTCTTAATCAATGCCTTGGTCTTCTATTGGATCAGAGCTATTTCACTCTCACATGGGTATAAATAAAAACCTAGATTTCCCCCACTTTTTTTTCCTCAAAGATGTATGGTAATTCCTGTCAATCTCTAACCAACACTTTGCATTAGCATTACACTAAACAAACAGATACCAAGCACACACAAAGACACAGATAAAGCTGTTTAGAAGCTAGCTTTCACCTGTAGTCCCACACCAAACACAAAAAAAAAACGCAAAAGGAAAAAAAAAACAGAAAAAAAAAACAAATACAAATCCGTTTAACCACGAATTTCTTCAGGAGAACACACTCTTAATCAATGCTCTCCTCTCCAATTGCAGGCCATAGGGAATTCCTATTGGGACAGTCCACTTTTCCCTCAAAATTGTATGGTTATCCTGTCAATCTGCGGTTATATCACATAACTAGGGATGATCAGTCCCTAACTCGCCAGTGCGCCAATTGGCCCTCTGGTTACAGGTCTGCAGCAAATACAACAATAACGTACATACATATCAGCCACAGTTCTCACCAGGTTCTACGCATCAGTTTCTACCGGTGAAATATCTCACAGAATTTTCCTGCTCATCCAAGCGTGGTTTCAGAATTCACGAGCCAGCGCCAATCTTGTCCACACTAGAGATGATTTTCAGTTCTGGGTGTCTGAGGATCTGTGCTTACAGGGACTCAGAAACAAAAATACATTAGATTTTTGTGGATTCTGTGTAAAAATACCTTTTACACGCCTTTCTGGGGTGCCAAATGAAGTAACTGATCAATACAACCTATTATTATTATCATCAGTTAAGTATTACTTTGTCTAGTCCCTATAGTTTAGTTAGTCTATCTATACTCTAAGCACATGCTATCGTTAATATCACAATACTACCACAATTAGCTATGAAACCAAATACACGGTCTAAGATCAATCAAATCTCATTTATTTCCCAAGGAAATAAGAAAGCTTACATAAGGTATCAATAGAAGTTACCAGAGTACATAACATACAATCAGAATACAATACAAGCAGTATACTTATCAGACCCTCGTGACTGGACCTCCTGATGGAATGAGAGAGACAGCTCCCTTTGATGAACCCCTTTTTGATAAACACACCTCAGCCACACCCCACCCTCCTTTGCCTGTGGACCAATCAGCGTCTCTGGGGCGTCTCCTCCCCCAGGCTAAATATCTCTGACAGTCCTGCCATAATTGGCCTCTGGGGGGCAGTGTTTGCCCATGAATTGCAACTGCTCCGACTGGGTTCACATCTTGTGATTCGATCTCGGACGCCCCTCCCGCTCATTAGGTCTCTCTTGTCTTTACAGACAGACCAGCGCCGTAATTTTCCTAAATCTCTTTGAAGCTTCGTGCATGCCAGGTGGGCTGAATAGAACTCATTCTGCTATGCAGATTGTGTTTGGTGACTTGGTTGTACCAACACATATGTAGAAACTTTAGATGTATCATGTTCAATTCCAACACCGACTCCCCCAGGCAGACATTACATTTGTGGACGCCAAAATTCAGGTCCTGCGGAACATGTATAGGCGGGAGCACAACAAGATCATGCAGTCCCACATATCAGAAGCAGCAGCAGATGAGATATATGTACCTAAGCTGTGGTACTACAACAAACTGCGTTTTCTGGATGACCAGTCAGAAGCCAGGCAGTCGCTTTCCACCCTTCCCTCCACCCTTCCCTCCACCTCAGCTGAGCCACCCCAGGAAGATCCAGACCCTTCCATCCTGGAAGAAGTTGATGCGCCCAGCTGGGTGCCAGGTATATTTTATTTTAGCAAATATTGATTGGTTGAATATTAATGATGTAAAGTTAAATGTTTGAATTGCTTCCAAATCTAGGATTTCGTCACAAATTAGATTAGACATAGATATAAGTATACAGTAGTTTTCACAAATGGGGCTAAAATATTGGTGAACAGTTGGAAAAATGCTGGTGTCAAAATGATAGCCTTTTGGATTTCAAGACAAATCTATTTGCAAGTGAGAAATGGAAAATTGTCAGGGATTGATGAGGCAAAAATAATAAAATGTTTTTTTGTTTTGTTTTTTACACAGGATGAGCTCACCCAGGAGGAGGCCGGGACCAGTGGTATGGAGGAGGAGGCCGGGACCAGCCACACGCAGGAGATAGCTGGGCCCAGCAGGAGCCTGACAGAAAGTCAGGTCCCTCCCCTCCGCATAGCCAGCAAAAGGCCCAGGAGGATGACACGGACGGAGAAGGAGTCATTGGCGCTAATACGTCAGGCGTGTCAATTACTGAGCAAACCCCCCAATCCAGAAGAGGCCTACGCAAACTATTTGGCCAGCAAGTTGCTGGAAATGGACAAGGGACAACGCAACTTATGCGAGGCAATTCTCTTTGACACCATTCAGAGGGGTTTGAAGGGTGAACTAACATCAAGCACCCGACTATAATGCAGACCCTACTGCTACTCCTCCTCCTCCTCCTCCTACTCCTACTCCTACTCCTACTCCTACTACAAGTCCACCACCAGAGGCACAGCCTCCAGCGAAGCATGGAGGGAAGGCTACACGGAAGAGTCGGAAGTGACTGCCTGGCTTCAGTCTGGTCTGACAGAAGATGCAGGCTGTTGTAGTACCACAGCCTGGGGACATAGCTGTCATCTTCGGCTGTTCCTGGTCTGTGGGATTCCAGGACCATGTTGTGCTCCCTATTTTCTTGTTTACACAGGATCTGAATTTGGTGGCCACTGACTTGATGTGTGCCCTGGGGGACAAAAGGCTTCACAAACTCCAAAAGTGTCTCCAGTGTTGCCTCCCTCTTTATTTTGTTTTACCCAGACTAAAAATAAACATTTAATTTTTCCCCAAATAATGTAATATGTGTTTTGATTCCAAAAACTGAGTTTATTTGTGAGTAGGCAGGTACATGTCAAAAGACTATGGGGGTTATTTACAAAAGGCACATTCATTTTAATATACAAGTGCTAACTACGAGTACAATTTAAATTGCACTGCAAGGGCATTTGGAAGTGCAGTCGCTGTAAATCTGAGGGTGACATTTGAAATGAGGGGAAGCTCTGCTGATTTTAACATCCAATCATGTGTAAGCTAAAATGTTGTTTTGGGGATCTATCTATCTATCTATCTTGTTACATAGTCTGGTTTAAAAAAAGCCACAAGTCCATCTAGTTTAACCCCCCCCCCCCCAAAACAAATCAAATTAAATTAAAAATAATAATATTAGTTACAAAAATATATAATAATAGATAGATTATAAAATTATATATATATATATATATATATATATATATATATATATATATATATATATATAATTATAAAAATAATAATCATAAGTATAATAATATTAGCAAAAAAAAAAAGATAATATCATAAAAAAAATCTATCTATCTATCTATCTATCTATCTATTATGAAAGAGCCCTGGGGCCATCAAAAAAAAATTCCCTTCACAATTCCCACGGTGCACAAAGGTGGAGCAGGGCAAGAGGGAAAGGAGCATATCAGCTCTCTCCTCTCCCATCCATCATACTAGGGTATATACCGACGTGGGGGGATTACACTGGGGGAAAGATTGACCTGGGAAATGGGAGGACTGTACTAGAGGACAGACTGACTTGGGGGGGGTTATATTAGAGGACATACTGGACGATCACAGTGTGCATAAATACAATCTAACCCCCCCACCCAGATCAGGCTGTCACAGTGTGCACAATCACTCCCCCATCCATATTTACACACAGTACTTAAGCAGCATGTGGAATTTCTTTTCTCCCGGGCTCTTGCAGGTGCAGTTAGAATGGCATCATTGCCCCCCCCCCCATGCCGATCCCACCCACATGCAGTCGCGGAAAGCAGCAGGATCTGACTGGAAGGGAAGTCACATGATTCTGTTGTGACAAAAAGCATAACTTACACAGAACATCCATGCAGGTTGCTGGCTTCACGAGGATCGTGTAGATTCTTTGCCCTTCTCCCTCGTCTGCTCTCATGTAGAGATGTAGAGAGCAGAGAGGATTCTGAACGGCAGCTAACAAAGCAGAGCAGCCAGCAAATGACCAGCGCAGGTTGTGGAACTCCGGCTTAAAAAAAGACCTAGCGGGCAGGAGCGTGGGTTTCAGTGCAGCTACTTTGGGCCCCCCTGCAGCAAATGGGCCCAGGGCAGCTGCTCTGTTTGCCCTGCGCTAAAGACGGCCCTGGCCACTACATACACTAGTTACTGTGCATGGCCCTGTACATCTTTACTACTAAAACTTACTGCATGTCACTAATTGCCTCTCCAGTTGCACAATCTCTGCATACTATTCTGCATGGAGACTACATATCATGGCTGCTTAGCACACACATTAGCACCAACAATAACACTGAGCGGGGAAGGGGGGTTGTTAGGACCCTATGATTTTGAAAGACAGCTCTGTCTCTAGCAATGACTATAGTTCTCAGTGACTCTAGCAGTGATCATTGTAATGGCACTGAGTCCCAAAAATGTATCCGTGAGGATGACTATAGCCTACTGTCACCTCAGTCTCCCCAGCTGAGCTAGGACAAGGTCATCCAGTACCCAACTGTGCCTGCTCCACTCCCCCCCCTCAGGTGGGGATTTTGAGAAAATAGTGGCATACAGAGCAAAATACTGTACCTGTATATGCATATACTGTATATTTGCAATATGTAAGAGTTTAAAACTGGCACACACATAAGTGGCTAACAGTAGTAAAGAAGAAAAATAACCCTGCATCGGTGGTGTCACTGGATGGAAAAAATGACCCTGCATCGGTGGTGTCATTAGCTGTAAAAAAATGTCCCTGTGTCAACGTTGTAGCTAAGAGGAAAATGGCACTGCCTCAGTGTCAGTGGGGATAAACTACAGCCAATCAGTGAAGGCGAGATATCGGCGGGTGCATGTGCATTGTAGTACACACACACAGATTACCTTATAGTACAGAGGCAAGGGCTAAGTCGTGAGACATGGTGGTTATCATGAAGCTTCCAGGGACAGTCTTCTGAAATTGAGAACTGGCCCCATGTTACCAAAATCATCCTAATATATACACAGATTTGTAAAAAAAATCCCTACTCTTATTTAAGCCCCTTTCACACTGGCGCGGTGGGTGTGTTGGCGGTAAAACACCGCTATTTTTAGTGGTGCTTTACTGCCAATTTTGTGGCGCTATTCGGTCATTAGCGTGGAGCTTTTGCCTCCACTAGAGGCTGAGAAAGGGTTAAAACCACCACAAAGCTTCACCGCTCCTTCACCGTTCCAAAGATGCTGCTAGCAGGACTTTTTGTAGTGGCCTGCCAGCGCACCACTCCAGTGTGAAAGCCCTCGAGGCTTTCACACTGGAGACACAGCAGCGGCTCTTTCAGGGCGCTTTGCAGGCACTATTTTTAGCGCTGTAGCGCCTGCAAAGCGCCCCAGTGTGAAAGGGGTCTTATAGTAGTCAGCATATAGAACAATTTTATCAATATGTCTTTGTTAATATACCTTGAAATCTATTTAGATATATCAATAAAATACAATTTAAGCCCACAATAACTCATACTTTAAAATAAGTTTAATATAAAATCAATATATATAACAAGTTCTGACCTGGACTAGAACCAACAACTTCAACAATATAAGCCTGTTGCTCTAACTATTATGCTATCACTTAACCACTTCCCAACCAGCGCACGACGATGTATGTCGACAGAATGGCACGGGCAGGCATATTGGCGTACAGGTACGTCCAATATTCAATGCCGCCCTGCCATCGGGAGAGCGCCGCCGGCGGCGCGCTCCCGCGCTGGTCGGGACCCCCATGAGTCCGGTCACGGGACCCGCGGACTCGATCGCCGCGGGCATCCCCGCGATCGTCTCACGGAGCGGCCGAATGGAGGAAATGCTGTGTAAACAACATTTCTCCATTCTGCCTAGCAACAAGTGACGCTGATCTCTGCTCCATGTGATTGGAGCAGAGATCAGTGTTCACTAAATGAAAGCCCAACCCCCCCACAGTTAGTAACACACCCCTAGGAACACTATACCCCTACACTGCCACCCACTGGTTAACCCTTTCACTGCCAGTGTCATTTACACAGGAATCACTGCATTTATATAGCAGTGATTGTTGTATAAATGACAATGGTCCCAAAAATGTGTCAAAAATGTCCGATGGGTCCCCCACAATGTCGCAGTCACAATAAAAATCGCTGATCGCCGCCATTACTAGTAAAAAAATAAAAAATAATAAAAAATTATTAATAAAAATGCTATAAAACTATCCCTATTTTGTAAACGCTATAACTTTTGCGCAAACCAATCAATAATCGCTTTTTTTTACCAAAAATATGTAGAAGAATACGTATCGGCCTAAACTGAGGGAAAAAAATGTTTTTTTATATATTTTTGGGGGATATTTATTATAACAAAAAGTAAAAAATAATGCGTTTTTTTCAAAATTGTCGCTCTATTTTTGTTTATAGCGCAAAAAATAAAGACCGCAGGGGTGATCAAATACCACCAAAAGAAAGCTCTATTTGTGGGGAAAAAAGGACGTCAATTTTCTTTGGGAGCCACGTCGCACAACCGCGCAATTGTCAGTTAAAGCGACGCAGTGCCGAATCGCAAAAAGTGGTCTGGTCTTTGACCAGCAAAATGGTCCGGTCTGCAAGTGGTTAAAGACTTTTAATGAGTGCTTTTTAAGTTTAATATGAGATTAATTCTCGGTGAAACCACTGTACTAGTCCAGACAAGTAATTGCTATGATCGATCTGTTATGACCAGTCTCCTGAAATTGTGAACCGCCCCCGGGGAAACTGAAGATGACACCTTAATGCTCCCATCTGATCACCCGAATATATACACATTTTTTTCTTCTAAATCTCTACTCTCTAATTTATAGTAGCCAGTATATACTACAACTTTGTGTGCTCAATATATCAGTGTGTCTTTGTTAATATACCTTGAAATCAATTTGGATATATTGATAAAATACAATTTAAGCCCTCACGATCTCATATTTAAAAAATATATATAAAAAATATAATGTCACCTGGATTAGAACCCTTCACATACTTAAACCTGCTGCTCTAACCACTATACTAACTCTCATTACTTACTTTTTTTAGTCTTTTTTGTTTAATAGGAGGTCAATTGTTTGTGAAACAACTGTTAGTTCAGATAAGTAATTGCCATGATCAATCCGTTAGGGCCATAAAACACATTGTCCTGCTGCCTTCTAGTCATTTACAATTCCCTCAATTTAGGGACAATAGTGCAATGTTTCCTACAAGTTGGGGTGCAGAGCTGTGCTGGCCATTGTTTTCTGTTATGTATGGAAGCTGTGCCCCCCCCCACACACACACACAATACACACGTTTTTCAGCATGGCTCTTCTTGTTGGAGTAGATGACAGAGAGGAATGATAAGACAGCAAACCGAGGAACTATTAATACAGTAGAGGAACCAGAGAACCCAGCACTGCCTGCTTCCCTCTACTGTGTGCTATAACTAAGATTGGTTTACATATCCATGTACAGAGCAGACATGTATGTCTGCAGAATGATGGTCTGTGGGTGTTACTACATTATTGCTCATTGGTCCTAAAATCTTCTTAATAGAGACTACTATATTTTTAAACTCAGAATTCTGACTTTGAATCTCAGAATTCTGAGATTCAAAGTCAGAATTCTGACTTTGAATCTCAGAATTCTGACTTTGAATCTCAGAATTCTGATGATTAAAAGTCAGAATTCTGTCTTTGAATCTCAGAATTCTGACTTTCAAACTCAGAATTCTGACTTTGAATCTCAGAATTCTGTAAAAACAAATTAAAAAATTTAAATTTACAATTCTGACTTTGAAAGTCAGAATTCTGAGATTAAAAGTCAGAATTCTGAGTTTTAAAGTCGGAATTCTGAGATTCAAAGTCAGAATTCTGACTTTCAAACTCAGAATTCTGAAAAAAAAATTTTTGATGGCCCCAGGGCTCTTCCATAATCTATCTATCGAATTGTAATATTAATCATAAGAAGAGGATGAATAAAGGAATAAAGACGTTTGGGATAACGCTCTGTGAATATAAGCAAAGCAAAGCAACTTCATTCTTCTAGCATTATGAAGAAGAAAAGAATGCGCTGTATTAAAAGATCACAAAATTAGCAGCATGACGAATGTGCTAGCTTCAATACAAACGCTAGTTTTACCAGACAGAGCGCTTCCGCCCTGTAAATGCTTTCTGGGCATGCGCCATTCTTAGTCCGCCGGACTAGCATACTCACGAACGTATTGTCCGCTGAATCTCAAGTCCGGCAGAAAGATTGGCGTGCAAAACTACTTTCTTAGTCCGCCGGACTTTACGCTGGAAAAGTCAGCTGAAGCCCACACACGATCGGATTGTCCGGTGAAATGCGTTTCATCAGACTAGGTACGCCGGACAATTCGATCGTGTGTACGCGGCATTAGAACGGCAAGGATTTAGAATTCCCTTCCACAGGCGGTGATCTCAGGGGGGGAGCATTGATAGTTTCAAAAACTATTAGATAAGCACCTGAATGACCACAACATACAGGGATATACAATGTAATACTGACATATAATCACACACATAGGTTGGACTTGATGAACTTGTGATTTTTTTCAACCTCACCTACTATGTAACTATGACATCCTTTGTGGATGTCTGCTTGTATTTCTCAATGAACTATCAAGGCACTGTTGAGCACTATAGTAGTTAATTGATTCTTTGTGTCGGTGTGAAGCTGCCTTCTCTTGTGGTGAAAGGGCAGACAGCTTAAGCCTCATACACACGATAGGACTTTGTACAAACTTTCGCTTGGATTTTTGTACAAAGGGCGTCAGCCGAGAACTTGTATTGCATACACACAGCAGGACTTTTTCAGCCAACTTTCACAAAATCACGTGGTTTTTCTGCTCTTTACCGCCACCTTTGGTCAACTTCTGTAATGTTGTCTGATCTTTTGCATTGGTTCTGAGCATGCCTGTTTGTACTTTGTACAAAAGTCCTATGGTTTTCTGTACACACGATCAGACTTTGCTCCATCGGACTTTTGTTGCCAGAAAGTTTGTCCGTTCGCACAGCCAACAAAAGTCTGATGAAAACCAAAAAAGTTTGTCCGATGGAGCGTACACACAGTCGGACGTTGCTCCAAAACAGCTAATTTGCATGTTTGTTGTCAAAAAGTCTGATCGTGTGTATGGGCCTTTACACTGACAGTCTGCAGGAGTCCTGCATTGCACCTGCGATCTGCTGATCACTGGCGCAATGCTTTCCAGGCTGCTAAAAAAAAAACAATACTAAATGCACTTTTTTTTTTTTAACTGCAAAAAAAAAAAAAATGTGCACTTATTTATTTATTAAAAAAAAAAGGTGAAATTCTGACACTGGAGCTTGATTTGGCTGCTCAGCATGCACTTGCACTGAGCACCCAAATGCTTCCATGTGTGAGGGTAACCTTTCCCCTCATTGGGGCCGGCACCTCATTTACTCATTTAGCAGATGTGCTTCCAGGGCTGCTGTTAGAAATCATGGGGCCCCGTACAGCCTACCTGACAGGGCCCCCCCCCCCCCGTGCCCTGCCAATCATTAGTGGTCGAGACATTCGGCACATGTATACTTTTATCCATGTATATGTGTGGCTGTGGGTAATGCCTCCAGTTATGATTGGCAGTGCACAGGGAGATGCTAACTGTTAAGTCTTGATTACTTTTGTGTTTTGGGTGGGGGGAGGCAGTAAAAATATGCAGCTGAGCCACATTTTTACCATCCCCCAACCACTCCCCCTTATGCAGCAAAGGCACTACTTCTGTAGTACACCTGCAGGGTGTTTTACACAACATCCCGTCACTACTGCAGCACTATGGCAGTAGTGTCTTTGCAGCATAAAGGGGGAGTGGTTGGAAGATGGTAAAACTGTGGCTGAGCTGCACATTTTTACTGCCTCCCCCCCAAACACAAACGTAAACAAGACCTAACAGCATCTCGCTGTGCTTATGTGATTATCATCATTATGATGATGAGCACACGGTACAGATGTTGTATGCCTCTCTGTATGTTTGTTTCTGTACTGTACCTTCCAGAAAACGTGAGCCTGCCCGTTCATCGGGATCCTTATGCTGCCTGCGCTGTCAACCACTTCTCTCTCGTCTCCCGCTCAGATACAGCCCGTCCTCTGCCCTCCTCGGTTACTAAGGGAGGAAAGGAGAATCACTCCGCCAGAGATCGGCTGTTATCAGCCGCGGCCAGCAGGAACTTTAAAAAAGTGCGGCGCTGGCTTTAGACGCCTGCACCCGAAATTGAAAAAATAGTCCCTCTCTGCTAATACCTCCTGGGCCCCTCTGCTGTACTGATGGGGCCCAGGTAAAATAGATTTATGCTACAGCAAGCCTAGGAGCATTATCAATGCTTTCACCTGGGCAAAGTGCTTTTACCAAAGCTGAAGAATAAAGTTGTCTGGGCCCCCCTGCTGGCCGGGCCCGGTACAGTAGGACTGGCTGTACTGCCCTATCAGCGGCCCTGGAGACCAAAGGCGAGTTTTTTTGAGGAGGGGGTGGTCAACCGTATCAGAGGCAGCAGAGAGGTCCAGGAGTAGGAGTACAGAATAGTGTTGATTGGTTTTGACTGGTAATAGATCGTTTGTTAGTTTTAGGAGAGCAGTTTCTGTGGAGTGTTGAGGACGAAATCCAGACTTGAGGGGATCAAGAAGGCTATTATCAGCAAGGTGGACGCTCAGTTGGTTGTAGACCAGACATTCAAGGAGTTTGGACAAGAAGGGGAACAAGGAGATGGGACATAGGTTGTTAAGATTGGATGGGTCCAGTGAGGGCTTTTTAAGTATGGGTCTGAAAAGTGCATATGTTCAATGTAGGACAGCAATAAAAACAACAATGCGTGTGCAAGCTATAGGCCTATAGCCCTATTGAACTCGGATTTAAAAAATATTTACGAAAATCCTCTCAACCCGACTGAATGCAATCCTTCCCTCCCTGATACACAAGGACCAGGTGGGCTTTGTCCCTATAAGACAAGCAGGAGACAATACCAGAAAAATTATTGACCTCATGGTTGTAGCTAACAGAGATAACTTGGAATCTCTGGTTCTGAGCCTAGATGCGGAAAAGGCGTTTGACCGCTTAAGCTGGCCCTTCATGATAGCTAATTTACGCCACATGGGCTTTAGGGGACCCTTCTTACAAGCCGTACAGAACCTTTACTCCACCCCCTCCTCGCAATTTAAAACCCCCTTCGCCACATCATCAACCTTCCCAATTGCTAATGGCACGGTGGCCATTAGGGGTAACCCGGACATTCAGGGGATCTCGGTCAGGGGCAGGGAATTTAAAATATCTCTATTTGCCGACGACATCATCCTCACCCTGACCCGGCCTAGGATCTCCCTGCCCAATCTCCATGCCGAACTAGATCGTTATGGGGCGCTCTCGGGCTATAAAACTAACACCTCCCAATTAACACTGTAAAAGATGAGAATAATTATCTGCAATTCACATTCCCTTATAAGTGGGAGAGCACTTCCCTTAAATACTTGGGGATCTCTATCACTCCGTCCTTCAATACCCTATACTAAGCCAATTCCCCCCCCCCCCCTATCGGACGATCAGGGAACTTATTCAAAAATGAAAAGCCTATCATATCTAGCTTTTAGGGCGGATTGCGTCAATTAAAATGGTGGTTCTCCCGAAGCTCCTTTATTTGTTCCAGACGTTGCCCATCCCGATTCCATACGCGCACCTATGTAAACTTCAGAGGGACATGTTGAAGTTTGTTTGGAACTTTAAAAAGCATAGGATACCCTGCTCCATTAAGACAGCCTTGCGCTCAGACGGTGGCTTGGCCTTCCCTAACTTTGTTCGGTACTATCAAGCGGCCCAATTGCGCGCAGTAGTCTCATGGTTCCCTCAGAGATCTTACAGCAAGTGGTCGGAGATAGAAAAAATATGGCTGGCCCCAGCACACCCAAACAGTCTTTTATGGAATAGAAATGTGGAGGTGGACCCCGGGCGGCTATTGGGATCGATGGCCCAGCTTCGCCAGCTTTGGCGCAAACTTTCCCATGAATGTAAGCTTAAATCAGAGTGTTCCCTGATGAATTCCTTTCTTTGCAACCCCAAAATCCCGGCTAGTCTAACCCCCCAGATGTCCTGGCCCTGGGCCTCACAAAACTTGTTCCATTTGGGCCACATAGTGGACCCCAGAACGCTTAGCCCACGTACACACGGTCGGAGATTTTGCCAACCAAATCCGTCGGATTTTGCCCGTCGGATTTAGTCCGACGGATTGTGTCCGAAACTGTTGCATACACACGGTCGGGCCAAGTTGGCGAAAAATCCGATCTTTCAGAACGTGATGACGTAATTTCGTTACGATGGGACTACATTCAGGCTAGTAGCCAATAGCTTTGATGTAGGAATTTGATCTGAGCATGCGTGGCACTTGGTCCGATGAAAATGCTCTACACATGATCGGATTAGGTCCGTCCGGCCCAGTTGGTCTGGAAATCTTTCCAACATGTTGGAAAATTGGGTCGGACGGAGATTCGGACGGAATCAGTCCGATGCATACCACACACAGTCGGATTATCTGACGACGCGGTCCGATAAGACTCATTCCGACAGATTCTCCGACCGTGTGTACAAGGGCTTAGACTGCTGACATTCTCGGAGCTCCAAGCCAAGCATGAACTCCCCCGACAGACGTTCTACAGTTACTTACAAATCAGACATTTCGCCCAGACTATAGCTCCACACCTTCAATTCTCCCCACCCTCCCCATTTGAACAGATTATACTAGAGAGACGTAACCGTAGAGGATTGATCTCAGACATATACCGGATCTTAAATGTGCACCAATTCCCAACGAGAGGTAAACATGCATATATGGTACGATGGGAGAGAGAGCTGATAGAGAAGCTTCCGCTGGAGGCATGGCAGGCGGTGTGGAGACAAGTAGCCAAAACCTCCTTGTGTACCCTCTACAAAGAGAACTCATACAAAATTCTCCTCTTTTGGTACCAGACCCCAGCCATACTCCATAAAATATACCCCTCCACCTCTGATCGATGCTGGTGCTGCCAGCGGGACAGAGGCTCTCTCTTCCATATCTATTGGACGTGCCCTCTCATAGCCCCATTCTGGAACCTGACCCGATAGCTACTTACCCGCCTCTTCGAGGTGCCAATACCAATGACCCCTACATTTTTCTTGTTCGGCCTCTCTCAACCAAAGATAGCTAAACCATGTAAGAAACTCCTTAGACACGTCCTTACAGCAGCCCGTTGCCTGATAGCTCTTAACTGAAAGAAAAAGTTGACCGCATCCGAAGAGGCCCTATATTCCAGGATTAAGGACGTAGAACTAATGGAAAAAATGACAGCTAGAATACGGGACAGGTTGGAGGAACATGGCCTGGTTTGGGAGAGGTGGCGGCTGTAGCCAGCCTGCTCTGGAACGGAACCGAAGACCCTTGGCTATCTACTACGTTTCTTTTTTCTACCTTTCCTTTCTTTCTCTTTTACTACTGCTTATACTGCAGACTATCCCTGCATCGCTCCCAGCTTAGCAAACTGGTCACACATGTGTGTGTATATGGATATGCAAGTGAGTATATGTTTACTGGTTTATAATGCCATCTATCACGGAATGTACTATTAGCCAGTTTAAGAATGACATTAGACGAACATTTGAATCGCTACTATGTATACCTTATCCAATCTTGACCTTGCAATGCATGGAAGGCATATTGTTCTTGTCTTAATGTACTGTCAACTTTTCTAAAATTACCAATTAAAAAAACGTTAATTGAAAAAAAAAAAAACAATGTTTACCTGTGTCACCCAAGCAGGGGAATATCATAGGCAGGTAGTGCAGGGGGTGTAGGACAGCATAAAAACAATGAGAACCTAAAATCCATTTCCACTTCCCCTCTCCCCCCTGAAAAAACAGGATAGGGCAACACCAAGCAGGGGATAGTTGGGAGCCACTATGGGACTCCCATGTGGGGGAGGGTCATCAGGGTGCAGGAAGGTAAAGTCAAGGATCTGGATTCCAGAACACACAGGTAGAGCAACATAAGGTCCTAGATGTTCTGTACAGTAGCTGTCCAACACAGTTAGTGCAGGGGAGCCAGCTAATTCAATGCAGCACAGCTGCAGTAACCCCGCTAGGGGACAAGTGGGTGGCTAGCGGTTCAGTGTGGGTCCAGGTGGGAACAGGGGATGAAGGTTAAGAGGGGAGGTTAACCCCTGACCTGGGTGCCAACAAATGGGAGGGCAGTCAATTTGCAGCCAAGTGCAATACGTGTGACATCCTGAAGACCAGTGTAAAGCTCTGGGTCAAGCGGCAAAGGGCCTGGGTTGGCTGGGATAAAAGTACTCACGACTCCAGGGGACATAGTTAATCTGGGCTCAGAGCGAGGAGATCTGGCTACAGATGGTCTGCTGGAGAGAGAGCATTTACGGCCCTGCACTTTCCCAGGAATGACCTGGCAGTGGCACAGGAGACTTCGGAGTGTTGGGGCCAGGTGGGCTTTGTTGCGTCTCATCTGGTGGTAACAACTATTATGAAGAGAGGAGAGGCTTCATCTGGGGTGGTCATCACATGATTCCAGTTCTTTTTTAAAGATCAGTGAGATCTTGTTCATGGTTCTCAAGGGCTGTGGAAGCTGCCTCCATTTTGTCCTCAAGATCATTGTTGTGAGATCCAAGCTCCCGGATCTCTTTTGTGAGATGTGTGGCTAGCTTAGTGGTAGCTGCAGACAGCTCAGTCTTGAAGCGGGCCAAAAGATCAGTTTCACGGAGCACAGGCTGGGGCTGTATCAGAATGTTGTCCTGGCTGTCCTGAATGTCCGAGGGAGGCATGGAGTCCTCTGATGGGGAGCAGCGACTCGAGGTTGGCACCTCCAAGATGGCGGGGGGCCTCGGCTGGATGGTGCTGGTCTGCTTGGCACTAGAAGCCTGGGTAGCCTGGGATCATCTCCCCATGTGGCAGTAAGAAACAAAATTTAATTAAACAATTTTATTATTTCAAAAAACATACAAGAAATCCAGTTGAAAACCAAGAATGCCCATGGGCATGGGACCCATATCAGCATATCATCATTGTGAATATACATTTATGTTTTAGTTCTCAATACTATATTGATGGCTATTGAACTGAGTGATTATACCATATGATATGTTTGCTGATTGTGGTCTTCATTGACAAATGTATCTATCTATTCCTGGTTTTTAACTGGATTTCTTGTATGTTTTTTGGAATAATAAAATTGTTTAATGAAATTTTGTTTCTTACTGGTGCCTGTAAAATCCATAAGTCCCCTATATATTTTCTCTTTGTATACAGCTATTGCGGATGTTGGCACTTTTCATTAAGATTTATATTGGGATATCCACTACTACCACTAAGTGACTCTGATATCCCCTATTCGTTCATCCTTTACGCATCTCCCCATGTGGTGTGCTGGAGTTGCCAGATGCTGGAACTGTGTAGAGGGGTGTACAGGGACCCTCGGAAAGGAGTTATTGTGTCCGGGCAGCGAGGCACGTGCCTAGTATGCGGCCATCTCTGTGTGCTGCTCGTGGGGGTCTATAATTTTTTATCATATGTGTATAATAAATGCTATAAATTTAAGTTCTAGTTCAGTAAAAAAAAAAAAAAAGTATTTGATCCCCAAGCAAAACATGACTTAGTACTTGGTGGAGAAATCCTTGTTGGCAAGCACAGAGGTAAGACGTTTCTTGTAGTTGGTGACCAGGTTTGCACACATCTCGGGAGGGATATTGGTCCACTCTTCTTTATAGAACTTCTCTAAATCATTACGGTTTCTTGGATGTCTCTTGGCAACTCAAAGGTTCAGCTCCCTCCAAAAATTTTCATGACCTTTAATGTGCTTCTTCTTGAGACACTCCATTGTTGCCTTTGTGGTATGTTTTGGGTCATTGTCATGCTGGAAGACCCGTCCATGCAGTGCCGATCCTAACCTCCCTGCGGCCCTAAGCAAAATTCTGCTAAGGGGCCCTCTACCTGACCCATGATGCCGTGAGCTAGGTAAACCATTTGCCATTGCCACACAGTGACAACTGACACTTCAGTACTCCCAATACAATCCTCCCTCCTTTAAACAAAACAGTCAAATAATTAGTGTCCCCAGAGGGCCCCACTCTTACATTAGTGTCCCCAGAGGCCCCCCTCTTACATTAATGTCCCCAGAAAGCCTCCCCCTTACATCCGTGTCCCCAGAGGGCCCCATCCTTACATTAGTTTCCACAGAGGCCCCCCTCTTACATTAGTGTCCCCAGAGGCCCCCCTCTTACATCGGTGTCCCCAGAGGGCACCTTCCTTACATTAGTGTCCCCAGAAAGCCCCCCTCTTACATCTGAGTCTCCAAACAGCTTACTCCCCCCCTTGCAAAGGTTCCCCTGTACCTGGCTGGTGGAGGTGGGAGGCAGCGATCAGCAGGTCTATGGTGTCCACAGCAGGGGGATCTCCCTGGGGCTAGTAGTTCTATCTCCGAATGTATACAGCGGAGAGGGGAGGGACCTCTGACCCGGGCATCAGTAACAGTGTTCAAGCAGAGTGAAAGTGAAACGGATACGTGCCTGGGTCAGAGGCCCCGACCTTCTCCTCTCCACTGTATACACTGACAGTCGAGAGAGTACTACAAGCCCCGAGGAGACCCCGCCGCCCACACAGGCACCATAGAGCTGCTGAATGCTCCTTTCCACCTCCTCCCACCTCTCCCAACTGCACTCTAAACGGCCAGCCAGGGGTGCAGGGGGGGTGCTGGGTCTTGGACCCCCCCCCAGTGGTGTAACGGAAGGGCCCAGTCGCAAATACGACTGCAGCGACCCCTAAAGCTCCATCACTGGATTGATGCGCTATGACACGAGGGGGAGGTGGGGCCTCGAATAATTAGCAGGGACAAACGCAGCTTGCGTAGTGAGCGTATAGGGCAGATTGGCTTTGCGTCCATGATCCATCTTCAGTGTTCTGGCAGAGGGAAGAAGGTTCTCATCCAAGATTTTACAATACATGGCCATTGGCCCCTCAATGCGGCAAAGTCAGACTGTACCTTTAGCAGAGAAACAGCCCCAAAGCATAATGTTTCCATCTCCATGCTTTCCTGTAGGGATGGTGTTCTTAGGGTCATAGTCAGCATTGGTCTTCCTCAAAACATGGTGATTCGAGTTAATTTCAAAGGGTTTAATTTTGGTCTCATCTGACCACAGCACTTTTTCTCCCAATCCTTCTCTGAATCATTTAGATGTTCATTTGCATGACTGTACATGCGCCTTCTTGAGGAGGGGGATTAGCCATGTTTGGAGGAAGAAAAATGCTGACTATGACCCTAGGAACACCATCCCTAAAGTCAAGCACAGAGGTGGAAACATTCTGCATTGGGGCTGTTTCTCAGCTAAAGGTACAGGCGGAATTGCCCCATTGAGGGGTCAATGGATGGGGCCAAGTATTGTAAAATCTTGGGTAAGAACCTTCTTCCCTCGGCCAGAACGGATGGGTCATGGATGGGTCTTCCAGCATGACAATGACCCAAAACATACCACCAAGGCAACAATGAAGTGGCTCAAGAAGAAGCACATTAAGGCCATGGAGTGGCCTAGTCAGTCTCCAGACCTTAATCCTATAGAAAATTTATAGAGGGAACTGAAATTTCAAGTTACCAAGAGACAGCCAAGAAACCTTAAGGATTTGGAGAAGATCTGTAAAGAGTGCACCAAAATCCCTCCTGAGATGTGTGCAAACCTGGTCACTAACTACAAGAAAAGTCTTACCTCTGCTTGCCAACAAGAGTTTCTCCACTAAGTCATATTTTGAATGGGGATGAAATACTTATTTTACTCACTAAACTGCAACTGCATTTATAACATTTCTATCTGGTGTTTTTTCTGGATTTTTTGGTTCATATTCTGTCTCTATCATTTAAAATACACCTATGATAAAAATGATAGACCCTTAATTGCTTTGTGAGTGGACAAACTTACAAAATCTGCAGGAGATCAAATAATTATTTTCGTCACTGTACACTATAATGCCCAGTGTATTGCTTCACACTGACCTAAAAGATCTCTTCTTTCCTGCTGCTGCCACCACTATGGAGACCGCTAGCCAGGATAAGAGATGGCGTGCAGTTGGCATCACTCCACATAGGACAGCAGCCAGCCCCACAGAGGGGGCATCAGCTCCTACTTAACAAGTGTTCCCTCTGCAGTGCACTTTGATGCTCTGCGATGTCGGGTCCAGACTGTGATCTTTAGGTTGCTGACCCCCGCTCTTGAACAAACTTCCATTCACAAGCATACAATCTTGTGGCTCAAAGTCTAGACAGCTAGCCACTAGCTGAGCACTTCACGACAATATACGTCGGCACAATGGCAGCAGTGGGCAAATGGGCGTACCTGTATGTCCCCTTTAATTGGCGGGGCTAGTGGGCCCGCCGCGTACAGCATGATCGTGCCCACGGGACCCGCAGAATTGATGTCTGCCGATGTCGTATCACGGAGCCACAGAACAGGGAGATGTAAACAAGGCATTTCCCCATTCTGCCTAGTGACATGACAGGGATCTACTGCTCCCTGTCATCAGTAGCAGTGATCGCTGAAATGTCAGTGGTAGCCCATCCCCCCCACAGATATAATCACTCCCTAGGACACACTTAACCCCTTGATCGCCCTCTAGTGTTTAACCCCTTCCCTGCCAGTGTCGTTTACACAGTAATCAGTACATTTTTATAGCACTGATCGCTGTATAAATGACAATGGTCCCAAAATAGTGTCTGATGTGTCCGCAATAATGTCGCAGTCATGATAAAAATCACAGATCGCTGCCTGCCATCACTAATAAAAAAAAAATGTAATAATAAAAATGCCATAAAACTATCCCCTATTTTGTAGACGCTATAACTTTTGCATTAAAAATGTATGATTAAGGACCCACGCTGTGGTTATGAAAGGTGTGTGATAGTAGTACTGTAGTACGAGGTAAGTACCCCAAAAATTGACAAAAGAATTTAAACTTAACAATGCACCTATGAACTACTAATTTGCATGTTTATAAACATCAACATGTGTAACATAATATCATGTATGACAAAATAAAGTGCTCAGTGACAATATAGTACAGATAAAGTGCAATAAATTAAGTTCATCAGCTTAGCATCACATTAACCCCCGTACACACTATCATATTGTCTGCTGAGTTTTTCCTTCAGATTTACCAAAACCATGTAGTAGAAGGGCCTGCCTGATTGCATACACATTGAAACTCCTAAGGTTTGACCTCATATTATATGGTTTTGGTAAATCTGAAGGAAAAACTCTGCAGACAATCTGATAGTGTGTACGGGGCTTTAGAATATATTTCTGGTGACTTCCTGTGCCAATATAGTGCAGATAAAGTGCAATTAAAAAGTTCATCAGATGTGAGATACAAGGTTGGTGACATGTTGGAGCAGGGCTGGACTGGGACAGAAATTTGGCCCTGGACTTCATCCAGACCGGCCCACTTACATTTTGAGTGTCCCATCAGCACCCCCTTACATCAGAGTGTCCCATTACTAGCTCCCTTACATCAGAGTGTCCCATTACCAGCCCCCTTACATCAGAGTGTCCCATCAGCACCCCCTTACATCAGTGTCTCATTAGCAGGCCCCTTACATCAGAGTGTCCCATCAGCACCCCCTTACATCAGTGTCTCATTAGCAGGCCCCTTACATCAGAGTGTCCCATTACCAGCCCCCTTACATCAGAGTGTCCCATCACCAGTCCCCTTACGTCAGAGTGGCCCACTAAGCCATCGGCCCACCGGGAAACTCCCTGTACTCCCAATGGCCAGTACATGCCTGTGTTGGAGTATATTTCTAGTGACTTCCTGTGCTTACCTCCTGGGTCCCCACTCACCAGATAAAGATTGGTGTATCGTGCCTTCAGGGAATAGAATCTCCTTTACTCCACCATATGGTCAGGGTCCTACACACTTTGCAGGAATCTGTACTCCTTGTCGCAGTGGTTCTGATAGAACTGTGATTCCATTCACATGTGCTGCTGGCTTCTCTGTCTATGGCTTGTGAGCGTTATAACTTTTGCTTAAACCAATCAATATACAGTTATTGCATTTTATTTTATTTTAACACAAATATGTAGAAGAATACATATCGGCCTAAACTGATGAAAAAATATGTTTTTTTAATATATTTTTGGGGGGATATTTATTATAGGAATTTTTTTAAAAAAAATTCAGTTTTTTCAAAGTTTTCGCTCTTTTTTTGTTTATAGTGCAAAAAATAAAAACTGCAGAGGTGATCAAATACCACCAAAAGAAAGATCTATTTGTGAGAAAGAAAAAGACATCAATTTAGTTTTGGTGTAACGTTGCACGGTCGCACAATTGTCAGTTAAATCAATGCAGTGCCGAATCGCAAAAGGGGTTTGGTCAGGAAGAGGATAAAATCTTCCGGGGCTGAAGTGGCTAGAGTGGCCTGTAAAAGATATCCAACGTATGCCCTTTGAAAGAAGACATCTTTTTAGTGAAGCACTGGACACATTTATTAAAGATGGTGGGGGAGGTTTCTGTTACAATTTGCCTTTCTCTGGGTCACAGACATTCCAGACTAGTGGGATAAATCTGTGGTTTCAAAGGGTTACAAAATGGAGTTTGAAATTCTACCCTCTCATTGTTACCCTATCAAAATCAACCAAAATTTGCCGAGGGGTCTGCCCCTCGTGTAATGTAATTGGGGTATCTGGATTTTTGGTACAAGGTCTGCTTTCAAATAAACAGGTATTAACTTAGGGCCTTGTTTAGAATGGAGATAACAAAGTTACTACATACTGTCAGATAACAAAGTTACTCAATACTGTGGCCTGCCTTTTACAGCCCATTCGCAAAATGCTGGCTTGGGTGTGCTCTAGCTTAAGTATCAGCCTTCTGCCACATAACCTCCCTCCATATGCTCAGTTAGGGCCCATCGGTGTGGTAAGTAAGAAGAGGAAGGAAAAAAGAGTGCATTTTCCATGTGTGGCCTTTATCTTTTGGTGCAACCTAGGCCGCTCACGCTTAAAGCTGAAACCTATGTGAACTTGATAAAAAAAATGTTCTTTAGCAAGGAACATACATTCCACATTCATAATTATGCTACCAATATTGGTGTGTGCTGTAAATTGCCTCCAGCATTGCTCCCGTTTCTTCGTGCTGGAGGCTGCCATTTTGCTAAAGTCCAGAGCCACTGAACAGCAGTAACTCATAAAGCAGAACTAAATCTATTAATTTAGTGGTTTCAAAAAAAAACTGTTACATTCCTGGAATGCCAAGATTGCTAACTGCTAGATGTGCTTGTGTCCCCAACAGTCAAACCATTAAATGCCATAATTGATCACATGTGCAGCACCATGGCAGTTGCAGATGAAATAGAAGCAGCTTCCTTGGCTGTAAAGGATATGAGGGTTTAATTCTGCCAGAAAAGAGAAGTATGGGGTTTTTTTTGTTTTGTTTTTTCATACTTACCTCGGTGGATGGAGCATCAGACCAATGCTGCAGCTGTCCCCTGCTGTCTCTGCACTGAGAACCAAGCCACCGAACATTGCAGATGGCTCGGTTTTCACAGATCCCAGAGAGGAAAGCTGCTGTCAGTCAGCATTTCTCCTCTCTGATCCTCCACGCTCACTGGAGCGCTCAGCTGTGGAGGGGCTGGCTGAGACTGCCATCAATCAAGGCAGCTAGCGGATCCAGACTTGGAAGTCGGGATGAAGCCCTGCCTCGATTGATGGTAGTGATGTCAGTGGAGAGCGGACTTCAGACCACTCTCTGCTGAAAACGGGTCACGTGATTCCAAAATGAATTGCACTCCTATGACCAATAGGAGAAGCCCAGCCTAAAAAGCACAGGCTGGACTTCTCCTTTAAGGCTGTCAGCAGATCGGCCTTTACAAACTCAGTAGTGCCTAAAAATGGAGAGCAACTGGATGTGCAGAGCAGGGTGAAATAGTGTATTACTGGATTTCAAACAGTATAGGCACTTAATTTTCAATGTTTTACATAGCTATACATGCAAAAGGGGCCAGCCTGAAGTGAACTAGCAGGACTTCATTTTCTGACTAAAGTTCCACTTTAAGGTCAAGCTAAAAGAGTGTTGCCATGTCATGTGTGGACAGCTGCTCATCCAGCTCTGCAGGTCTCACCCAAAATGACAAAAGGGTAGGAAGTGCTGGCACTCCTAGCAGCTGGGACCTATTACCAGACTAACATGTCTTTGTCTATTGCCTCTGGACCTCACTAAGGGCAAAGGACTCTGTGAGCCAGCAAGTCATGCCCTCTCTTAGGTAAGTAGATAATGATTCTCTAGCTGGGTTCTCCAACCACTTATGCCAGCTGACAGTGGCACAACATCAAGGATGCAGCCCTGCAGATGAGGTCAGGAAATTACAGTTTGCCTTCCTAACCAAGGAGGGCAGGAGCCTATCACAGCCATCTTTATTTCCAGTTTATAAGGCACCTTATCCAAGCCATTCACGTCTGCCTTACACCTGACTTTGCCAGAGCTAAAAGGACAATCATTCTCGAAGAAGCTAAGCAGGTTTCAAATGTCTCTCAGATCCAGTCATTTATTAGGGCAGTTAAACAGGCCCAAACTGGGATGACCCTGATGACTGCCTTTGAAATCAGAACATACTTGCTGTTTTTCAAGACAAGGCTTTCCATTCTCCCTGATGAATGGAAGGGTTTACATAGGTTTTACATAAGTAAGCAGCAGAAAAATTATAAGATGCCACCAGTCTGGTCGGAAGAATGACACCACAATGTGATAACTCACCCATGAATTGCCGAAAGAGCAGGTTTTCAGTGCTCTTGGTGAGCTCAAATGCTTGGCAGATTTTGTGGATGAAGTAGCATTTGCTGTTATCAATGTACCACTTAAGGCAGTGCTGCATTCAATGAGGAGAGCTGTAAGGCCCAGTCCTTGGTCAACAAACCCATCCTCAGACAGGCTGGTTACAATTGCCTGTATGATGGCAAATTTTATCATTGTTGGATGCGATTATTCCCAGAGCAATCGGTGGTTAGTCTGGCCTTCCTCTTCATAGGAGGTCAAATTTCTCTCTGCTAGTTTGGCCCAATCTACATTCCGGGATTCAAGATCTTTTGACCAGAATGGGAAACTTCAAGAGGGAATAGAGGGGTGTGCAAAAGTACCTTTCTGAGGGATGCACAGCCATCCTTTTCAGTCCCTTCATCCCCTACAGGAGTCTTTTAGACAGGAGACTGCCAAGGCTAGTGTGGTGGGGGGCAGGGTGGCCAATTAGTGCGTACAAATGGTAAAGCCTGTTTTTGGGATTCGTGGTTGCCTTCTATGGTAAAACTCAGTTGCCTCTGGTTGTTCAGATGTCATCTTCCAGAACATTTCTTTATCCTGACCAGAGTAGCACATTCCGCTCAGAAGGTGGATGACCTCTCTCAGTACAGCAATATTATATGACTGCAAAGGGCAATGATTCTAAGACCTCTCTTAGATTTACAGGTTTTAATTCTCCTCTCCTTCTCTCTACCTCACCGATGACCTTTACGAAGGTCATAATCTCTGTGTAGCCCCTGAGGAAATGGGGGTGCTTCTAACCTATCATTACTTGGAGGGAATTCTACTGTTGGCACAGAGTCCAGATCACCAGATTATTCTAAAGCCACGTACACACGTAGCGGTATGTCCGACGTACTTAGTCTGGCGGACTTCCCGCCAGACTGTCCGTCGGACTTTCCGAACGGGCTACTTGCCCACACACAGCACTTTTTGAGCGGACTAATACGGCGACTAAGTCCGCCGTACTATCCGCCCTACTTTTGAAATGAACGGACTCGTCCACACACGCGGAGGAAAGTCCGCTCATTTCGAGCGCGTCTCCAGGTAGGCGGGGCCCGCGAAGGAGACGTCGCTGGCCCTGCCGCCTGGTATGGACTTAAAGGGGAACCCCAACGCCAAAAAAAAAATTGGCGTGGGGGTCCCCCCCAAGTCCACAACAGACCCTTGTCCGAGCACGCTACCCGGCCGGCCAGGAAAGGGGGGGCGAGCGAGCGCCCCCCCCCCCTCCTGAGCCGTACCAAAGCACCTTGTCCCCATGTTGATGAGGACAAGGGCCTCTTCCCGACAACCCTGGCCGTTGGTTGTCGGTGTCTGCGGGCGGGGGGCTTATCGGAATCCGGGAGCCCTCTTTAATACCGGCCCCCCACCCTATGTGAATGAGTATGGGGTACAATGTACCCCTACCCATTCACCTGTAAAATAAAAGTACAAAAAAAAACACAACACACGAGATAAAATACTTTATTGCACAGCTCCGGGTGTCTTCCGTCTTCGGGGGTCTTCTCGCCGGACTCCTCCGCTATCTTCTTGTAGCTCTTTTGCTAGCGGAGGAGTCCGGCTTTCTTCCTCGCCGCCGGTCTCTTCTTCTGACTTCGGGGGTCTTGTCCCCCTCTTTGAAGAAGAACGGAAGGCGGCGGCGGCGACAGAAGACCGGGCCACCGCCTGTAAAAGAGCTATAAGAAGGCGCGGTGGCCCGGCAGAAGAACCGAAGAGGGGGACAAGACCCCCGAAGTCGGAAGAAGAGGCCGGCGGCGAGGAAGAAAGCCGGACTCCTCCGCTAGCAAAAGAGCTACAAGAAGATAGCGGAGGAGTCCGTTGAGAAGACCCCCGGAGCTGTGCAATAAAGTATTTTATCTCGTGTGTTGTGTTTTTTTTGTACTTTTATTTTACAGGTGAATGGGTAGGGGTACATTGTACCCCATACTCATTCACAAAGGGTGGGGGGCCGGTATCCGGGGGCCCCCTTATTAAAGGGGGCTCCCGGATTCCGATAAGCCCCCCGCCCGCAGACCCCGACAACCAACGGCCAGGGTTGTCGGGAAGAGGCCCTTGTCCTCATCAACATGGGGACAAGGTGCTTTGGGGTGGGGGGGGCCGCGCGGCCCCCCCTTCCCCAAGGCACCCCCCATGTTGAGGGCACGCGGCCTGGTACGGCTCAGGAGGGGGGGGCGCTCGCTCGTCCCCCCTTTTCTGGCCGGCCAGGTAGCGTACTCGGACAAGGGTCTGTTGTGGACTTTTTTCGGCGTTGGGGTTCCCCTTTAAGTCCATACCAGGCGGCGGGGCCAGCAACGTCTCCTTCGCGGGCCCCGCCTACCTGGAGACCCGCTCGAAATGAGCGGACTTTTCTCCGGGCGGGAAAAGTCCACTCATTTCAAAAGTACGGCGGACTGGCATACACACGGCCGGATTGTCCGCCGAAATGCGAGTCCGGCAGGAAGATTGGAGTGCAACACGGCATTCTAAGTCCGCCGTACTTTCGGGTCAAACAAGTATGCCGGAGGCTACACGGGGGGGATTGTTTGGCGGACTTGAGTTTGCCGGACTTTTCCACCTGATTGTTTGATCGTGTGTACGCGGCAAAAGGGGATTCTGCTGGCCAGCCTAAGAAGTTTTTCGTCATCTCACATTCAGCTGGTTATTCTGCATGAGGTCAACACAGCAGCAGTATCATACATTGAGAAATAAATAGAGAACCGAGGGCATGATCCAATAGAAGTGGGACAATCATGTCCCTGACTGAAGATAATCTTCAGGGGCTATGGGGGATGTACCTTCTGAGTGCCCAGGATATCAAAAGGGACTGTCACACCAAGTGCATGGAAGTACCTACAGGGTTTGCAATTGTGAAAGTGTGGCACTCCTTTACACTTGAATAGAAGTGGCGGCAGCATATAGTGGAACTGATATCCTCCCTTTTCCTCCTGCACCCGCTGAAAGCCTGCTTCTCCTCTGGAGGCAGGCATTCAGTGGCTGTAGGAGGAAAATGGAGGGGATCGGTTCCTCAATATGCCTCTGCCCCTCCTATACAGGTTCTGCTGCCCCCGGAACCCTGTGTGCTCTCCTAGCCCCCCCCCCCCCCGCAATGCTGCTGGCTTTCCCCCTTCCCCTCTCCCACCGGCTGCTGCGGGGGATGTGCCAGAGTGGAGAGCGGGGAAGGGGCCAGTAAATATGTAATTCACCAATCCCTTCCTTTTGTGAATGGACAGTGTCAATGATCGGCAACGATCACTGACTCTGTCCATAACTGAAGCATAGTAAACTCTGTACAGAGCTATTCCTATCCATTCATTCTGTGCGGCTTAAATTGCATAGATGGAGATTGAGGGCTGTGTCCTCAATCTCCTTTCTCTGTCTTAAAAGGTGGAACATCAGAGGTCTGTTTAGACTCCTGATACGTCAAAGCCCCCAACCGGGCTTCTAAAAAAATTGTAATAAATAAACTTGTAATAAAATAAAATGGTAAAATATAATAAAAGAATAAAAAAAGAAAAAAAAAAAAAACTACTGACACCAGTGACGGATCTATCAGGGTCGCACTTGTGAGCGGGCACTGGTGTTCTGTAACCGGGCTCGGATGGAAAGGCCCCTGCCGGGGGTTATGTTTTCTTGCACGTGGGGCAAGGTTCTAGTTGCGCCTCTGGTCAATCACATATAGTACCTGTACGTTGCAGCATACCCACACAGACCCGGAAGACTGTAATGCTATTCGCTGCAGCACAAGCCAATCAGCGGGTCCTGGGCTATGATTAATGGCTGGGACCCTCTGGCTCAGCAGATGGCAGAACATCGGGGCTCTCTCTTTATATAGCAGCAATGTAGTTGTTTTTTTTCCTCCCTGCAAAGTACTGAGTACAAACTGGCACATTGCTTAGTAAAACACCCCACAGTAAACACACTAAACATTGTTAGGCACACATTTAACCCCTTGATTGCCCTAGATGTTAACCCCTTCCCAGCCAGTGTCATTAGTAAAGTGACAGTGTATTTAGCACTGATCACAATATTAGTGTCACTGGAGATGTCAAGGGCAGATAGTCAGTTCCCCCCTGTGTCTGTGTCAGATTACCTGCTGCATTATCACAGTCCCACTAGAAGCTGCTGATTACAGTCATTACTAGTATAAAGAAACAAAATAAAAATTCCAGTATCTATACCATAGTTTGTAGATGCTATAACTTTCATGCAAAGCAATCAATATACACTTATCAGGTTTTTATTCACCAAAGACATGTAGCAGACATATGTTTTATAGCACAAAGTAGAACATTTTTTTTTCCCAAATTTTTGAGTCTTTCATTTATAGTGCAAAAAAACCCAAAACCCAGTGGTGATCAAATAGCAACAAAAGAAAGCACAATTTGTGTGAAAAAAAAATGTATACATTTTGTTCGTGTACATTATTGCATGACTGTGCAATCATCAGTTAAAGTAGCACAGTGCCTAATTGGAAAAAAATGGTCTGGTCATGAAGGGGGTTAATCAGAAGATCTGGAAATGGAGAGGGAAGGATTGGAGGAATTGGGCCATCCTTTGGCAGTTTGTCCACCTGCTCTGAGGCATACAATAAATAGCAGCTAGACTTAAAATCAGTTACTGTATCAGATGAGGCAGCAATTGCGATTGGTTGCCAGTGGTTACAGTGTATTATTACTGCTTACTAATTGGTTGCTAGAGGTTACAGCACACATTACGTCTCACTGATTAGTTGCTAGAGGTTATAGCAAATTATTTCTGCTTGTTAATTGGTTGCTAGAGATTACTGTACAGTAATACTGCTCACTGATTGGTTGCTAGAGGTTACAGCACATCATCTCCTCACTGCAGGGGAGCATGATATACATATGAATGCCGCCTTTATTTACATATCCATGCCACCGGCGACACCTATTTCCTTAGTAATGCCGCCGCTATTTAAATATGAATGTCGGTTATTTACATGTAAACACAGAAACCGGTAGGTGAGTCATCTCTACACAACAATAGGGCAGAGCTTGGCAGCATTAGTAGTAGCAGCACTTCACACTGAGATATGGGGACACAGCACAGGACTAAACCGTCAAGGGAATTTAAACTGGGATAGTTGGCAAGTATGAGGCAGCTGCTTTGGGCCCCACAACAATGACAGGGCCCAGGGCAGCTGCCCCTTTTGCCCTGCCTTAAAGATGGCCCTGGGAGGATGGCTGCGTGTGAATCAGAACGGCTCCACTAGGCTGACAGAAAAGCAGGGAAGTCTAAGGGAGAAATCGTAACCAGGCTGGAATGCAAGCCAACGCTGGTGTGGACATGTGAAGGATGTCGGGGAGTGCTGATGTCACAGAAGAGACAGTAACATGTTTCGGAGCAAAGCAGCTACTTTGTCAAACCAGGAAGGGACACAGGAGGATGTTTAGCTATTTATACAATGAGAAAGAAAGGGCAGAAGTGTCCTCAACATTGAAAGGGAGAGGATGGGACTGAATTCAATGTAGGGAAAGCGAGCGGGGGAGGGGCAGATCTTCTAGTCACTGCAAGCTAGTGCATAAAGGGGAACTCTAATGCACATTTACAAGATTTTTCAAAGGATTTTTTTGTAAACAAATATAAACAACATTGCGGAAGAGATCTATAAGATGGAAGATCTGATACTTTCAGCACAAAACAAGCAAAAAAAGTACTCTGAGTTATGGAGACAGTGGAATATGTTTATCCTCTCTGAAGAAGGTTTGATGTTGCTTAACTCATGATTGTCAGGAATTAGGCATAGGGCATAGGTATCATAACTAGATACCTGACAATTAGCTATTTATTATCTATCCAGGGGTGCTATGAATGATCAGATTTCTATTTTTGGTCTATTGTTCTATTTCCTTAACCACTTCAGCCCCGGAAGAATTTACCCCCTTCCTGACCAGAGCACTTTTTGCAATTCGGCACTGCGTCGCTTTAACTGACAATTGCGTGGTCGTGCGACGTGGTTCCCAAACAAAATTGATGTCCTTTTTTCCCACAAATAGAGCTTTTTTTTGGTGATATTTGATCACCCCTGCAGTTTTTATTATTTGCGCTATAAACAAAAAAAGAGCAACAATTTTGAATAAAAATTATTTTTTGCTATAATAAATATCCCCCAAAAATATATAAGATTTTTTTCCTAAGTTTAGGCAGAAAAATATCCTTCTACATATTTTGGTAAAAAAAAAAAAAAATCGCAAAAAGAGATTATTGATTAGTTTGCACAAAAGTTATAGCGTTTACAAAATAGGGGATAGTTTTATGTCATTTTTATTAATATTTTTCTTTTTAAATGGTGGCGATCATTGATTTTTAATGTGACTGTGACATTATGACAGACACATCGGACATTTTTGGGACCATTGTCATTTATACAGGAATCATTGCTATACAAATGCACGGATTCCTGTGTAAATGACACTGGCAGGGAAGGGGTTAACCACTAGGTGGCAATGTAGGGGTTAAGTGTGTCCTAGGGGTGTGTTGCTAACTGTGGGGGGCGTGGCTGTGTTTTACACATCACTGATCTCTGCTCCAATCACAGGGAGAAGAGATCAGTGACACTGTTTCTAGGCAGAACGGGGAGATGCTTGTTTACTTTAGCATCTCCCCATTCTTCCTCTCCGTGAGGCGATCGCAGGTATCCCCGTGGTGATCGAGTCCATGGGACCCGCGACCAGACTCCCGGAGCTTCCCGTGGGCATGTGTGCCCCTGCCGCCTCTTAAAGGGCAACGTATAGGTATGTGACTCTGCCTGTGTGTGCCCTTCTGCCGACATATATCGGAGGTGATCGGTAAGGGGTTAAATATATCTGTTAAAGTTATTGTGTATATATGACTGTTGTGAGAACCTAGTGTCAGGCTAGGTGCAGATAACAAGTAACAGTTCAGGTGTGCTGATTATACAAAGAGTTCAAAGCACATACCATGAGCAGGTCTAAGCAGAGCAGGTCAGCTGGGACTTGTAGTACACCGCTGCAGACGAAGGTAGGTGATTGCTGGACCTTGTAGTTCACTGCTGTAGATGAGGGTAGATGAGTGCTGGACCTTGTAGTTCACTGTTGTAGATGAGGATAGATGATTGCTGGACCTTGTGGTTCACTGCTGCAGATGTGGGTACTAGTAGAATCAGGCAAAGCGTAGTCTAGGCAAGCTGGGTCATACACAGGTAGATCAGAATCCAAACGGTACAGAATCAGAAGCAAGCAAGGAAGGTCAAACAAGCCGGGTCAAACAAGAAAGTCACAGAGCAAATATCAGCTGGATCAAACACAAGTGAACTCTAACACGAGCGCTGACTGAATGCTGATACAGGTGATTTAAACGTGAGCTGGCCAATCACTGTTGTTTCCCAGACACAGGCTGTGTCAGGTGAGTTGTGCTGGGTCCTAAAGGGATTCTAGTACTGACAGTACCCCCCCTTTCTCGAGGGGTTGCTCCTGCACCCCCAGGCTTACTTGGATAACGGAGATGGAACTTCTTCTTAAGTCGATCAGCATGAAGATCACGAGCTGGTACCCAAGATCGATCCTCTGGGCCGAACCCTTTCCAATGAACAAGATATTGTAAGGAATTGCGCACTCGTCTGGAATCAAGAATAAATGCCACTTCATATTCTTGACTGTCCAACACATCCACAGGTTCTGGTTCATTTACTAGGAGGCTGGAATGAACAGGTTTCAACAATGAAACATGAAAGACATTTGGAATGCGCATGGATGGGGGCAGTTTTAATCTGTAGGACACAGGATTAACAATCTCCGAGATTTCATAAGGCCCGATGAATTTTGGGCCAAGCTTTTTAGATGGAACATGCAGGGACAGATTCCGAGATGATAACCACACTTTGTCACCAACTTTATATTCTGGTGCCTTTGAGCGCTTCTTGTCAGCAGTTTTCTTAAAAGCCTGCACAGAGCGGGAAATAGCATGATTTACATCGGACCAGATTTTGGAGAAATGTTCAATCGTGGTGTTGGCATCTGGAACATCAGAGGGCGGAAGATCAAAGGAGCACACACGAGGATGCAACCCGTAAACACAAAAGAAAGGAGAGGTCCCTGTAGATGTGCTGGCACAATTATTAAAGGCAAACTCTGCCCATGGAAGGATGTTGACCCACTCCACCTCATCTTTGGCCATCAGACAACGTACCATCTTCTCTAGAGTCTGATTAGTCCTTTCTGTTTGGCCATTAGTCTCAGGATGATATGCTGAAGAATATGATAATTTAATCCCCAGCTGAGAGCAAAGGGCTTTCCAAAACTGAGCTATAAACTGAGAGCCACGGTCAGAGACAATGTTAACTGGTGCCCCATGGAGCCTGAAAATGTGCTTAATGAATAAAGATGCCAGTTCTTTAGCAGATGGAAGCTTCGGAAGCGGAACAAAGTGGGCCATTTTACTGAACCTGTCTACCACCACCCAGATCGTGGAACATCCCTGGGACAGAGGCAAGTCTGTGATAAAGTCCATAGATAAATGGGTCCAGGGACAGGTAGGTATTGGTAGAGGACGAAGGAGACCGGGGGGCTTAGAGGTACTGCTCTTGCTTCTGGCGCAAACTTCACAGGCCTGGACGAAGGCTAACACATCCTGCCTAAGCGATGGCCACCAGAGGTTGCGAGAGACAATCTCAAAAGTTTGTCTAAACCCTGGATGTGCTGCAGGTTTTGATGCATGTACTTGTTGCAATACCTGCAAACGAAGAGCCAGGGGCACAAAGAGCATACCAGGGGGAGTGGAGGGAGGGGCTTCAGCCTGTGCTGGTAACAAGGCCTCAGAGATGTCAGTCTGGGTAAAAGCCAAAATCCTATCCTCAGAGATAATGGGTTGAGGAGGAAGCGGAGGAGGAGACTCTGATAAAAAACTGCGAGACAAGGCATCGGCCTTAATGTTTTTTGGACCTGGTAAATAAGAAATTGTAAAGTCAAATCTGGAGAAGAACAATGACCACCTGGCTTGACGCGAGTTCAGTCTTTTAGCAGAACGGATATATTCAAGGTTTTTGTGGTCAGTCAGAACTATGAATGGATAGCGAGCTCCCTCCAGCCAATGTCTCCATTCCTCTAAAGCTAGCTTTATGGCTAAAAGTTCTCTGTTGCCTATATCGTAATTGCGTTCTGCTGGGGAATATTTACGGGACAAGAAGGCACAAGGGTGGATGGCAGCACTTACAGGATCTTTTTGTGACAAAAGCGCCCCCACTCCTACTTCAGATGCATCTACCTCTACAATAAAAGGTAGCTCAGGAACAGGATGGCGTAGAATTGGTGCAGAGGTAAAGGCTTTCTTTAACTGGGTGAAGGCTGCCTGGGCTTCAGTAGTCCATTTAAATGTACTAGGAGTCTTCCTGGTGAGAGAGGTGATGGGATGTGCAATGGTGGCAAAGTTCTTAATGAATTTTCGATAGAAATTTGCAAAGCCCAGGAAGCGTTGAACTGCCTTCAGGTCTGAAGGTGGTGCCCAGTCTAGAATGGCTTGAACCTTGGCTGGGTCCATGGTGAGGCCTGTGTCAGAAATTAGATAACCCAGGAAAGGTACTTGTTTAACATGGAAAATACATTTTTCAGGCTTTACAAAAAGGGAATGAGTCTTTAGTCGGGCTAATACCGAGCAGACATGCTTCTGATGTGTTTCAAGATTGGGAGAGTAAATCAAAATATCGTCTAAATAAACAAGCATGAAGCGACCCATCATGTCACGGAAAATGTCATTCATGAAGTTCTGAAAGACGGCTGGTGCATTCCTGAGGCCGAAAGGCATGACAAGACATTCATAATGACCATCCTTGGTGTTAAAGGCCGTCTTCCATTCATCGCCTGCACGGATTCGCACCAGATTATAGGCTCCCCTTAAATCCAGTTTGGAGAAGATTTTGGCTCCCTGGATTTGAGAGAACAACTCTGTGATGAGAGGGAGAGGATACCGATTGGGAATGGTTATTTTATTTAGGCCTCTGTAATCAACACAAAGTCGCAGTCCTCCATCCTTCTTCGGGACAAAGAAGCATCCTGCTCCTGCGGGAGAAGTGGAGGGACGGATGAAACCCTTAGCTAGGTTTTCCTGGATGTATTCTTGCAAAGCAAGATTCTCTGGTTCAGACAGTGGAAAGACTCTCCCTCGAGGAGGTGTAGTGTCAGGCAAGAGGTCAATGGGACAATCATAACTGCGATGAGGAGGTAAAGTGTCAGCAATTCCTTTAGAAAACACATCCCGAAAGTCCTTATAACAAAGTGGAATCTGTTCTATTCCCACTTGACAGGTATCAAGTCGAACAGGGTGCTGGATGCAGCTCTTTTTACACTGATTGGACCAAGCCAGAATATCTCTTGTTGGCCAGTCAATTACAGGATTGTGCTTCTGAAGCCAAGGAAGGCCTAGGATCAAAGGAGTGGATGGAGAGTCAATGACAAGACAAGAAATCTTCTCCCAATGCAAAGCCCCTAATTGTAACTGGAAAGGGTTGGTGGATTGGAGCACTAGGTCTTGTGAGAGAGGCCGATTATCCACAGAGATCAGGCGGACTGGACAATCTAGAGCATGAGTTTCCAGGGACAAAGAGGTGATCAGAGTTTTATCAATAAAATTCTCAGCTGCTCCAGAATCCACCAAGGCCAGCAGTTCATGAGCCCCTGTCCCAAAGTGAATGACAGCGGGTAAAAGTATACGATTGTCCCCCTGGGGAGATGAGAGTAGACCTAAGGTGACCTCCCTGCAATCACCTAGGTCCTGGCGTTTCCCGGACGTGTAGGGCACGAACGGAGCATATGACCCTTGAGGCCACAGTATAAGCAGAGTCCCATATTACGCCTGCGTTTGTGTTCCTGGGCCGATAACCGGGTGGAGCCTAACTGCATAGGTTCTTCCTCAGATTTGGCACTGGAGATGGAATAATCAGGTGGTAAGGAAGGTATACAGTTTGCCACAGCCATCGTTTGTTCTCGCCTCCTCTCTCGCTGGCGGCGGTCAATTCTAATAGCTAGACACATAGCCTCCTCCAGTGAGGCTGGATAGGAGAAGTTGACCAGAGCGTCTTTAATCGCATCTGAAAGGCCAATTCTAAACTGGCTGCGGAGAGCTGCATCATTCCAGCCAGATTCCGGGGCCCACCTGCGAAACTCTGAGCAATACATTTCAGCTGTGGTAGTTCCTTGTTTTAAGTTACGCAGGGTCGATTCTGCAGTAGCAGCACGATCTGGGTCATCATATAGCAACCCAAGGGCTTCAAAGAAGGCATCTACTGTTAGTAAGGCTGGATGGTTAGGTTCCAGGTTAAAGGCCCAAGCCTGGGGGTCACCCTGTAGTAGAGAGATAATGATTTGAACCCTCTGAGTTTCAGGGCCAGACGAGGATGGCCTCAACTTGAAATATAATTTGCAGCTGTTTTTAAAGTTGCAAAACGCTTTACGGTCACCAGAAAACCGGTCGGGCAAAGGAATTTTTGGTTCAGATGGAGTTTTAGTAATGGTGGTAGTAGAAGGAGATTGCACCTTGGTGAGCTCTGTGGCCATTTCCTGAACTTGATGCGATAAACGGCAAAGTTCTTGTGTAAACAACTGAGCCTGTTCAGGATTCATGATAGGTTTCCCTTTATGTATTGGCTCGTGTTAATGTCAGGCTAGGTGCAGATAACAAGTAACAGTTCAGGTGTGCTGATTATACAAAGAGTTCAAAGCACATACCATGAGCAGGTCTAAGCAGAGCAGGTCAGCTGGGACTTGTAGTACACCGCTGCAGACGAAGGTAGGTGATTGCTGGACCTTGTAGTTCACTGCTGTAGATGAGGGTAGATGAGTGCTGGACCTTGTAGTTCACTGTTGTAGATGAGGATAGATGATTGCTGGACCTTGTGGTTCACTGCTGCAGATGTGGGTACTAGTAGAATCAGGCAAAGCGTAGTCTAGGCAAGCTGGGTCATACACAGGTAGATCAGAATCCAAACGGTACAGAATCAGAAGCAAGCAAGGAAGGAAGGTCAAACAAGCCGGGTCAAACAAGAAAGTCACAGAGCAAATATCAGCTGGATCAAACACAAGTGAACTCTAACACGAGCGCTGACTGAATGCTGATACAGGTGATTTAAACGTGAGCTGGCCAATCACTGTTGTTTCCCAGACACAGGCTGTGTCAGGTGAGTTGTGCTGGGTCCTAAAGGGATTCTAGTACTGACACCTAGATTCGCCTTTGATGGTTAAGAAATAAAATATTTGAAATATAAACAACATTGCAAAAATGCTAATATTTAACCTCTTGCCGACCAGCCACTGCAGTTGTACTGCAGCAACATGGCTCGGCTGCACAAATTACCGCTGTGTTACGTTGGTAACATATTCAGCCACTAGGGGGAGTGTGCCCCTGCTCGCCCATGGAGCCAATGAGAGTGCCTGACATTCGCGATCACCGCCGGGCTCCTGCGATCGCTCGGGGCACACTGAGAACTGGGATCTGTGCGTGTAAACACAGTTTCTGCTTCTCTGAGGGGAGAACAGACAGATTGTCTGTTCATACAGAGTATGAACAGCGATCTGTCATCTCTCCTGCACAGTCCCCTTACCCCTTCAGTTAGAACACACAATAGGGAACACATTAACCCCTTGATCGTCCCCTAGTGTTAACCCTTTCACTGCCTGTGAAATTTTTACAGTAATCAATTTTTATAGCATTGATCGCTGTATTAATGTTAATGGTCCCAAAAATGTGTCAAAATTGTCTGACATGTCCGCCATAATGTTGCAGTCCCAATAAAAATCGCATATTGCCGCCATTACTAGTAAAAAAAAATTATAATAATAAAAATGCCATAAAACTATCCCCTATTTTGTAGATGCTAGAACATTTGTGCAAACCAATCAATATATTCTTATTGTTTTCTTTTACCAAAAATATGTAGAAGAATACATTTCAGCCTAAGCTGAGGAAAAAAAAGTTTTTTTTACATATTTTAGGGGGATATTTATTATAGCAAAATGTAAAAAAAATTGCATTTTTTTTCAAAATTGTCACTCTTTATTTGTTTATAGTGCATGTGTGGTGCATTTTGACAACCCATTCATTTGAATGGGCTGCAAATCATACTGGAATGTAGAAAAAGTAATGCATGTATTACTTTCAAAAGCACGCTGCAGTGAACAGCATGGTACTGCGGAACCAAGCGATATGGGGCTCACAAATGCACTGCATTTGCGTTCTGCATTTGGGGTGCTGTTACCAATATATTGGCACCTGCATGCAGATCGCAAAAGCAGTGTGCTCACCGGCAATGCTGGAAATGTGCATGGAATGCATGTTTCCTGCACAACATCCTTTTGTAAACTGGCCCTTAAAAATATAATAATCCAAATGTCAATGTAAAATTATGAACTTATCCAGGTCAGGAGTAACTAAAGTTCACAGGTCAGGAGTATATAGCCCAGCATTACAGGTCAGAAGTATATAGCTTAGCATTCACAGATCAGGAGTATTTAGCCCACCATTAACATATCCAGAGTATACAGACCAGCATTACCAGGTCAGGAGTATATAACTCAGCATTACCAGATCAGGAGTATACAGCCCAGCATTACAGGTCAGAAGTATATAGCCAAACATTCACAGATTAGGAGTATATAGCCCAGCATTAACAGATCAAGATTATATAGCTCACCATTAACAGCAGGGCCCTCTTTAATTTTGATTGGGCACTGGGCAAACATTTTCTTGCCCCCCCCCCCCCCCTCCATTCTGAGACATACAAAAAATAGCAGGTAGACTCAAAATCAGTTTACTGCAGCAGACTATCCTTACTGCTCGCTGGCTGGTTGCTAGAGGTTACAACACATAATTTCTGCTTGCCGATTGGTTGCCAAAGGTTAATGCACATCATTACCACTTACTGATTGGCTGCTAGAGATTAAAGCAGATCACTACTGTTCGCTGATTGGTTGCTACAGGTTAATGCACATCATTACCTCTCACTGAGCAGTGGAGCAATCCTAAATAATTGAGCAAGTAAAGGGGCACATTAATACACATACTACAGGAGAGTGTCAGAGAGTGCAGACATACTACAGGAGAGGTTCAGAGACTGCAGACATACTACAGGAGACAATCAGAGACTGCGGACATACTGCAGGAGACAATCAGAGACTGCGGACATACTGCAGGAGACAATCAGAGACTGCGGACATACGGCAGGAGACAATGAGAGACTGCGGACATACTGCAGGAGACAATGGAACTGTACTGTGTAATGGTAATGTGTTAGTGCAAGCTGCTAGTACTAAAAATGTGCAGGTAAATGGTAGATTAACACAACCTGTGAAAAATTCAAAAGTGTGTGAGGCTTATGAAATGCAAGCAGAGAAAGGTGGTGAATATGGTGTATTGCAACCTGTGCTACCACAGTCTGACATAATTTACAATGACTGGTGTTATGAGTCTGCAACTAAGCCAGTCTGTTCTTATGTGTCTCCTTGGGCAGAAGGATCGGTGCTGAGGAGTACCGCAGAAGGGAGCTCACATACAATAGATTGGAATAGTTGGGGTGAAAATCTTATCTCCCTGATAGATAAGGCTTTTATGCACAAAAATAAGGTGGACACGGTTTCTGCTGGGCCAGCAGGAGGGGCTGCAGAACAGCCTGTACCTGAGGGCGCGGTGGCTACTGCAGGGGTTAACCCTGGTGAGCAGGATGAACCAAATAAGGGCACAGCAGAGACATTGTCCGTGACCCACAAAACTGAGGTTGGCATGGAGTGTCAACGTGACGTCACTGGTAATGTTCTGGAGCAGTTCACTGATGCTGAGCCTGAGAAGTTGGGTATGAGTCCAGCAATTGGCAGCGCTCTGGTGGAGCACCAGGCTGTGTTTATCTCCAGCTGCGAGAAGGTTCCGTTAACCATCGCAACTTTTCAAGTCTCAGCAAGTGAGTCTCTCTGTATCCCCAGTGTCATGAAAATCCCCAGGAAGGACTTAGGTCTGGAGTCAAGGGCCTGGTTTATAACCGAAGCATTAAAAGAGATGCTTGAACTTTGGGATGTACAGCCAATCTATACTAGTGTGTCTCCTCCACAGTCTGATGGTCTGGTATTGCGGAGTACCACTAGGTGGAACACTGTATGGCAGGCTGTACAGAGCAAAGCAAAACGGGACAGGAATGGTTTATTCCTAAATTTGCTACTTTTGTTAAAAGTTGCTGCTACCTATGCTGCTGGACTACGTGCAGAAGAAATATTTGAGACAGACTTTGGAGAAGTTGAAAATAAGCCTAAAATGTCTGTGGTTACACCTCCTAACAGCCAGATGGGAAGCATTTCTGCTGCTATGGTCCAGTGTGGTGCTGGTCAGTTAGTGAAGGGCGTGTATACGGCACCAGTAGAAAAACCACATGAGGTGGAAGGGCCATGTGTGGACCTGAAAGCAGCAGAGATCCTGACTAGGGCTCAAACAAAGGTGGTTAAAGAGACTGGGGTCCCCAGTCCAGTGCTTGGTTTAGGTGACAAACCTAATAAGGTCCCCGGGACAGGGGAATGGGCAAGGAGCGTGGTAAAAATTGTATGTGGATCAGACGAGAGCTGGCCTGTTCCGGTGGATAAAAATATAGATGGCATCAGAATGGGTCAAGTGGTAGGACAGCTGCCTGCAGAGTGGGTGAACCCAGGGGAGGTGGCGTCCTGTGAGGTTCCTGTGGGTGATGGCGGCCCTCTGGTATGTGTGCCTTCTGCAGACTCTGCCCTAGCAAATTTTGAAAAAAAAGGCATTGGTGACATGTGCAACATTGAGAGGTCTAATGTTGGTTTGAATATGTCTGTCAATGATGAACCAAATAATGTGTTAATGGTACATGATAATGTGGTGCCCAAAGGTACAGGTAAACCTGGTAATCAATTAGTGACTGCTGAGTCAGGTACCAGAAATAAGAGGTGGGTTTCCGTTCTAAACACTATAGAAATAGGCCCCCTACAGTCTCAGAACAGTACTGCTGAGAAAGTTTTGGGGAAACCTGGGAACCTGAAGCGTGGAGGCAGAAGGGTTGGTAGAAAGACCAACGGGAACCCATTAAGATTTCAGGAGAGGAAGTGCTTATGGAAATGCACTCGGAAGAAAAGTTGGGAAGGTTGCATCAAAGCTCATAGCAGAGTGACAGTAAGGCTTAGAGGGAGACACCAAAGGAGGCATTGGGTAGAGTTCCCCGTTAGGAGAAGCGAGGTTGGACAGGAGTGTACGTCTGTAAATGGTATTTGGCACAGAGGTGCCAAAAGTAACTTGGGGGTTCCGCCCTCTGGGTCGAAACAAAGGGGGGGAATGTTCCTGGAAGCACACCCGGAAAAAGGTTGGGCCTACGTGGCTGACAGCCAGCACAGAGGTGTCCCAACCATCATGATGGGTGCTGGTGTTCCTCCCTCCGGATCGAAACAAAGGGGGGGGGGATATGTGACAGAGCGAGGCTCTGTCCCTGTGAAATTGGAGGAAAGAGGGATCTCCAACCCTGTGTCCAGGTCTTGGTGATAACGAGCAGGGTGTGTGCCCAGCTGCACACAGCCCATATAACGAAGGGGCTGTTGGGAGTAGAGTGTGAGGGATGGTGGAGTGGAGTAGCTTGAAGCTGTGTGCATGTCCAAAGAGCCCAAAGCTGTGTGCGTTGAAGGGTTGAAGCTGTGTGCGTCCAAAGAGCCCAAAGCTGTGTGCGTTGAAGGGTTGAAGCTGTGTGCGTCCAAGGAGTCCAAAGCTGTGTGTTAAAGGGCTTGAAGCTGTGTGCGTCCAAGGAGCCTAAGACGGTGTGCGTCCAAGCAGTTTGGTCGACGGAGCAAGTACCTATAGCAGCACTACTGCTGAAGAGTAGCCAGGTGGGCTAGCATTTTCATTTGGATTTTTTGTGTATTTAATGTAAGCTTGGACCCCTGCGTGGGATTTCTGGATGGACTAATATTTTGTTTTCTTATAATAAACGTGGGCTACCAGGCCCTTAACCATAAACGCCTGCCCGATGTGAACTAAAAAATGCATCTACCAATTGAGCTAAACACCCCAATGTTACAATATATATATATATATATATATATATATATATATCTATCGTACAATCCAATATACCCAATTCTTTACCCACAGTTGATTCAGAGGAAGGTAAAAAACCCCAGCAGAGCATGCTCCAATTTGCTACAGCAGGGGAAAAAAATCCTCCCTGATCCCCCAAGAGGCAATTGGATTTTTCCTGGATCAACTTTACCTATAAATGTTAGTACCCGGTTATATTATGTACATTTAGGAAAGTATCCAGGCCTTTCTTAAAGCAATCTACTGAGCTGGCCAGAACCACCTCTGGCGGGAGTCTATTGTACATTTTCACAGCTCTTACTATGAAGAAACCTTTCCATATTTGGAGATTAAATCTCTTTTCCTCTAGAAGTAAAGAGTGCCCCTGTGTCCTCTGTGTTGACTGTAAAGAGAATAACTCAACACCAAGTTCACTATATGGATCCCTTATATATTTGAACATGTTGATTATATCCCCCTTATTCTCCTCTTCTCAAGAGTGAATAAATTCAGTTCCTCTATCTTTCCTCATAGCTGAGCTCCTCCATGTCTCTTATCAGTTTGGTTGCCCTTCTCTGCACTTTCTCAAGTTCCCCGATATCCTTTTTGAGAACTGGTGCCCAAAACTGAACTGCATATTCCAGATGAGGTCTTACTAATGATTTGAACGGGGCAAAATTATATTTCTCTCTCTGGAGTCCATACCTCTCTTAATACAAGAAAGGACTTTGCTCGCTTTGGAAACCGCAGCTTGGCATTGCATGCTATTATTGAGTTTATGATCTACCAAAACCCCAAGATCCTTCTCCACTATGGATTCTCCCAGTTGTATTCCCCCTAACATGTATGATGCATGCATATTCTTAGCCCAAATGCATAACTTTACATTTCTCAACATTAACCCTCATCTGCCATGGCCAGGTTCCCGAGGGAAGATGGCGCCGGCTCAAAGGCCGGACATGCGGACATGCTGCAGGCATCCTCCTCTTCAAAATGGAGTTCAGCTAAGGGGGTGAGTGCTTCACATCCGGCTGTTTCTTACTCACAAACAGACCCCGAGCTAGCACAGGACCTCCAGCTATTGCAGGACAATGAGCTATCACAGGATTCCCAGCAACTTGTTGAAATTGCCAGGAAGAGGTTTCTCCCCCTAATGAACCTACGCTGGCCACCATTATGCTGGCTATACAGGATTGCAAGGCCTCACTCTCTAATCAAATAGCCTCTATGCATATGGATTTCTCACTCCTGAAGCAGGATGTCCAGAACCTACGTGTTAGAACTGGTGACATGGAGGAACGCATTAACTCTCTGGAAGACACTGTGCACCCACTCTCAGTTAATATGTGTGATACTACTGGGGAAATGGCAGCCCTTTGTGCCAAAATCAATGATTTAGAGAATCGTTTGCGCAGGAACAATCTTCTTTTTGTCGGGTTCCCCGAGCGAGATGAAGGCTCCCACCCTGAAAAATGTATTTACTCCTGGCTGAGAGACATTTTCAGCTCCAACGCGCTTTAGTTCTCTTATGTGATCAAACGGGCACACCGCACCCCTCCCCGGCCTCCTCCAGAGGGAACCCATCCACGCTCCATTATAGAACGCATCCTCAACTTCCAGGACAAGGTAGCCATTCTAAGCCTGGCAAGGGAGAAGGGCCCGTTAAAATATAACGGTAACAACATATCGATTTATCTTGATTTCTCAGCTGAAGTCCAGCGCCAACGTATCTCTTTCTCAGCTGTGAAGTCCAGTCTAAGTACTGAGGGACTGTCATAGGCCATGCTTTTCCCAGCCAAGCTGCGCATTATCCACGATGGGAAAGCCCACTTTTACACTAACCCTAAGGAAGCCATGGCGTGGCTGAACGACCGCTATGGACCCACATTCAGACGCAGAGGTAACTGACAGCAACACTTGTTCCTTAAATCCAGCTTCCTGACTGCCTTCCTAATATGAATCTAAACTCTTCTCTCTACCCTGTGCTGTGACTATACCACTAAAATTGGCCGCCTTTACTACCCTGCACATATACTCAGTGATTATCCGGACATCTCCCCTGAGCAACAGGAGACACAGTTTATACATGTTCCAGACCTTCTCCTGAACCCAGAACTATCCTTCAAAGGACCTGTTTTTCTTTTTCAGCCACGACGGAGGCCAACTGATTCCTATACCCCTGCATCCACGTGCAACACATCCTGGACCAGGACATGATGTCTATTCTCCCTTTTCTTTTTGCTTCCAGTTGGGAGCCACACAGCTCTCCACGCTACCCCCTCTCCAGTTAGTGGCGAGGCCACGGAACAGTTTGGACCCCCTTTGACATTAGAGGGGTTTTCTAGACTCAGGGATCCAAGGCTCGCTAAGTTAGGGATGGCCGAGCTGGGTGGGGGGGCGAGAGGTTTTCTACAGGCGTTCAATTTTTGCTTCTTTTTTTTATTTTTTTACTGTTTTTTTATTTTTTCATTTTCTGTATTTTTCAAAGTTACTGCGCAGGGCGGTCTTTTGGTTTGCACTGTCTTATTCATTAACAGCTTATACCTATATGGAGACAGTCATATGCAATATACTGTAGATGTGTTTGAATATGTTCAGGGTGACACGGCCTATCAGATTTTAGACTTCCCGCCAGACTGTCCGTCGGACTTTCCGAACGGGCTACTTGCCCACACACGGCACTTTTTCAGCGGACTAATACGGCGTACTAAGTCCGCCGTTCTATCCGCACTACTTTTGAAATGAACGGACTCGCCCACACACGCGGAGTAAAGTCCGCTCATTTCGAGCGCGTCTCCAGGTAGGCGGGGCCCGCGAAGGATACGTCACTGGCCCCGCCACCTGGTATGGATTTAAAGGGGACTCCAACGCCGAAAAAAATCGGCGTGGGGGTCCCCCCAGGTCCACAACAGACCCTTGTCCAAGCACGCTACCCCGCCGGCCAGGAAAGGGGGGGACGAGCGAGCGCCCCCCCCTCCTGAACCGTACCAGGCCGCGTGCCCTCAACATGGGGGTGCCTTGGGGAAGGGGGGGCCGCACGGCCCCCCCACCCCAAAGCACCTTGTCCCCATGTTGATGAGGACAAGGGCCTCTTCCCGACAACCCTGGCCGTTGGTTGTTGGGGTCTGCGGGCGAGGGGCTTATCGGAATCCGGGAGCCCCCTTTAATAAGGGGGCCCCCGGATACCGGCCCCCACCCTATGTGATTGAGTATGGGATACAATGTACCCCTACCCATTCACCTGAAAAATAAAGTACAAAAAAAACACAACACACAAGATAAAATAGTTTATTGCACAGCTCCGGGGGTCTTCCGTCTTCGGGGGTCTTCTCGCCGGACTCCTCCGCTATCTTCTTGTAGCTCTTTTGCTAGCGGAGGAGCCCGGCTTTCTTCCTCGTCGCCGCCCTTCTTCCGACTTCGGGGGTCTTGTCCCCCTCTTCGGATCTTCTGCCGGGCCATCGCGCCTTCTTCTAGCTCTTTTACAGGCGGTGGCCCGGTCTTCTGTCGCCGCTGCCGCTGTCGCCGCCGCCGCCTTCTGTCCTTCTGTTCTGTTCTGTTCTCTTCTTCTTCTTCTTCAGATGTTGCCTCGCCGAGTCCTCCGCTCACAATGACGGGGACCGGGCACGCGGCGACTTATATAGGGACATAGCCGGATAATGTCCCCACCCATTATGGTGTCACAGTCCAGGAGGATGCTGGGACTGTGACATCATAATAGGTGGGGACATCATCCGGCGATGTCCCTATATAAGTCGCCGCGTGCCCGATCCCCGTCATTGTGAGCGGAAGACTCGGCGAGGCAACATCTGAAGAAGAAGAAGAGAACAGAACAGAACATAAGGCGGCGGCGGCGGCGACAGAAGACCGGGCCACCGCCTGTAAAAGAGCTAGAAGAAGGGGGCCCCCGGATTCCGATAAGCCCCTCGCCCGCAGACCCCGACAACCAACCGCCAGGGTTGTCGGGAAGAGGCCCTTGTCCTCATCAACATGGGGACAAGGTGCTTTGGGGTGGGGGAGCCCCCCATGTTGAGGGCACGTGGCCTGGTACGGCTCAGGAGGGGGGGGGCGCTCGTTCGTCCACCCCTTTCCTGGCCGGCCGGGTAGCGTGCTCGAACAAGGGTCTGATGTGGACCTGGGGGGACCCCCACACCGATTTTTTTTCGGCGTTGGGGTTCCCCTTTAAGTCCATACCAGGCGGCGGGGCCCGCGACGTCTCCTTCGCTGGCCCCGCCTACCTGGAGACCCGCTCGAAATGAGCGGACTTTTCTCCGGGCGGGAAAAGTCCGCTCATTTCAAAAGTACGGCGGACTGGCATACACACGGCCGGATTGTCAGCCGAAATGCGAGTCCAGCGGGAAAATTGGAGTGCAAAACTACTTTCTAAGTCCGCCGTACTTTCGGGTAAAAAAAGTATGCCGGAGGCTACACACGGGGGGATTGTCCGGCGGACTTGAGTTTGCCGGACTTTTCCACCCGCTTGTTTGATCGTGTGTACGCGGCATTAGAATGACAAAACCCTTACGGATAGTGTCATGGAACAGGTATGAACGCACCCCAGAAGCGGTCCCTGGTTTTCTCAGTCCTAAAAAAATGTCGCCCCCATATTATATGCCTCTAAGAGACCCACCTCGCTGGTACTAAGGTGAGAGCTCTTAAACGCTCATGGCTGGCTCAATCATATCACGCCACCCACACAAATTATTCCAGGGGGGTCTCCATATTACTAGCTAAATCCTTCCCAGCTGAAACCCTACAAGTCAAGTCATATCCAGATGGGAGATTTATTATACTTACTGTACAAATCTCCTCTGTTACATTTACTCTCGTAAACGTTTATATTCCTCCCCCTTTTTCAGTGCAAATTTTATCCAAATTGTCACTTAAATTGCTGACTAGACCCCCTGGACCTCTACTTTATGTGGGTGACTTAAATGCCATACTGGACCCAGCTAGGGACCGCTTGGGGGGTGGGGGAAGGCCATTTCCCTCTTTTCTAGATTGGATGCAGGTTTATGACCTTACAGAGGTGTGGCGCTGGAAGCACCCAGACGGGAGCCAGTACTCTTGTCACTCAGACTCCTTTCGCACCATGTCTCCGATTGATTTAGCCTTTGCCCCAGCAGACACTCTTCCCATTGTTTCTGCGGTTTCATACCTGCCTATGGGTGTCTCCGATCACGCTCCTCTCTATGTGGACCTTGCCATCCTCCTGGGCTCAGGCCCTGCTATTTGGCGTTTGAATTCTTATTGGCTGGAGGATGAGGTGGTGCAGGGAGAGTGCAGGAGGGGTATAACGGGCTACTGGAAAGACAATTTGGTAACAGTGGACCCATCCGTTGAATGGGAGGCCTTTAAGACCACATTGAGGGGCACCTTTATGTCCATCACTGGGGTCTTACGGAAAAATAATAATCAACTTACAGAGGAAATGGAAACTGACATGGTGTGGGTGGAGTCAGTTTGTGCTTCCAACCCAGCCCCTGACACTAGAGAAGCATGGCTTCTGAAGCGCAGATAATATGAACTCCGTCTGCTAGACCTTGCACAAAAGTGAATGTTACATGTTGCTCAGAAATCATTTGAGCACAGTAACAAAGCTGTACGTCTCTCTTGGCATATCTAACCAGACCGGACCAACCTCCCATATCTATCCCACGTATACTTACTATACAGAGCCTAGTCAGTGACACCCCTGGGGATATCATGGAGGCTTTTTTAAACTTCTATAAAGACTTATACACCTCCAGAGAGGACTACACCGAACCTCAACTGAATGACTACCTAGCGGACATTTCTCTTCCGTCTCTCCCGATTGAACGGAGCACTGAGTTGGAGGCACCTATCACGGTTGAGGAGATTGGAATGGCAATCTCACAGATGCCAGCTTTCCAACTGAATGGTATACACGGTTTAAGGATTTGCTGTGCCCATATCTACTGCGTACATATAAGAAAGCATTAGATATCGGAGTTCTCACCCCCACTATGCGAGAGGCCTTGATCGTACTGCTACTAAAACCCCGTAAAGATCCACTCAAATGTGATTCGTACCGTCCAATATCCCTTATAAATGTGGATGTTAAGATATTGGCCAAAGTATTGGCAAATCACTTGAATGCCGTAGTAACGACCTTGGTCAATAGTGACCAGGGGAGTTTTATACCTGGCTGGAAGGTCCACCAGAATGAATATTCGCAGACTATTCCACAATTTGCAATACCCACATGATTGTCCCCCCACAGGGGCCATTGTATCCCTGGACACATGTAAGGCATTCGATAGCGTGGAATGGCCATACCTCTTTTGGGTGTTACAGTTATATGGATTTGGCCCCCGTGTGGTGGCATGGATAAAGCTCCTCTACACTTCCCCACAGGCCCGTGTTCGGGTTAACTCCTCGGTCACGGAGTCGTTCTCAATCACTAGGGGCACAAGGCAGGGGTGCCCACTGTCCCCACTCCTGTTTGCCCTAGCCATGGAGCCGTTAGCAGTGCACATCCATTCCTCCACAACCATTAAAGGTCTTCCTATTGCCTCCAACTTATTTCTGCTTACTACACTGTTCTAATGACTAATTTTAATCACAGGTTTAGTAAGGCCCAGGCCAGATGGACCTCCATGGACATATCGCTCACAGAGGACGACTGGACAGAGTTTAGTGACACGTACAAGACCTCAGTTATCGCATCACGGGATCGTATCATACAGCTAAAGATCTTTCATCAATCTCACCTTACATCGGCTAGATTACATTAAATGGGTTTGATGCCTATGGCATGATGCTTTCGTAGCTGTGGCCAAGATGCTGAATTTTTTATTGTTTCTGGTCCTGTCCCGTGGTTCGGGATTTCTGGGTAGAGGTAAGTTCTTTCATCTCCTCAGCTACAGGCCTCCCTAACATTGTTCTTCCTAAGAACGGGCTTCTGGGCATTTTTGGTGACATACAATTATCCCCACATGCCAAGAGACTACTACGCATTCTCTATTTCTATGTCAGAAAAGCTATACTGCTATCATGGAAGGGTACACAGACCTCTCTAAAAACCCTTTGGTTGAAATTGGTTAATGATGCTATACCACTATACAAACTTACTTTTGAGCTTAGGAAAAGTAAAAAAACGTTTCATAAAATTTGGGATAGGTGGCTGACTAGCCCCCTGACCCTCTCCAAATAAACAAGTACATACTACAGATTGCTTATGGGCCGTGTAACAGCACAATATACTACTTTTAGACTGCTGCCGCAGCTACTAAGAATTGATTGCTAGCTGAAACTATGTACTAAGATACATATTGTTAGATTGCTGTATCACCATTTATTTTTAATTGTATGAGCCTAATGATTGCCGTTATATGTCAGTGACTGACCGAGCGTGCTCTATGGTTATCTATTGTTGTTTTTTTGTTGTTTGTTTTGTTGTTTTTCTTTTTGTATGTATGTTGGTTTGTGATAAATCCAATAAAAATTTCTTAAAAAACAAACAAAAAAAAAACCTCATCTGCTACATAGTCGCCCAATTAGACAGTGCATTGAGGTTGACTTGTAAATTGGAGACATCCTGTAAGGACATTATTCCACTGCATAGCTTGGTGTCATCTGCAAAGACAAATGTTACTTTTGATCCCAGACCCAATATCATTTACAAAGATATTAAAAAGTAAGGGTCCCAGCACTGAACCTTGGGGTACACCACTGATAACCTTAGACTATTCAGAGTAAGAATCATTAACCACTACTCTCTGAATTCTGTCTTTTAGACAGTTTTCTATCCATTTACAAACTGATATTTCCAAGCCGGTAGACTTTACCTTACACATGAGCCGTGTGTGCGGAACTGTATCGAGCGCTTTTGCAAAATCCAAGTATACCATGTCCACAGCCTTCTGTCCAAGGTTTTACTTACTTCCTCATAAAAAGAAATCAGATTTGTCTGACAACTTCTGTCTTTCATGAATACTTGCTGTCTGTTGCTTAAAAACATTTTTTCCAGCAAGAACCCGTCTATGTGGTCTTTTATTAATCTCTCCAGTATCTTCCCAACTATAGAAGTTAAACTAACAGGTCTATAGTTACTTGGTAAAGACTTTGATCCTTTTTATATATAGGCAACACGTTCGCCCCGCATCAATCCAGTGGTACTATTCCCGCCATTAATGAGTCCCTAAAAATTAGATACAATGGCTTTGAAATTACAGAGCTAAATTCTTTTAGGATCCGTGGGTGAATGCCATCAGGTCTAGGTGCTTTATTCACCTTTATTCTGTCTAAATATTTCTTGACCATATCACTTTTGAGCCATTGTGGATCATTCTGGGCTGTGACAATACCACCCCCATTATGGACATGAGCTCCCCCATGCTCTTTTGTATACACAGAGCTGAAGAAAGTATTTAATAAATTAGCCTTCTCTTTGTCTCCAGTGCACTCTAGATTATTTTGTAAATGGCCTACATGCTCAGACTTGACCTTTTTACTATTGATATATTTGAAGAATTTTTTGGGGTCTGTCCTACTATCTATTGCAATCTGTCGTTCGTTTTGAATTTTCTGCATTCTTGATTTCCTTTTTACATTTTTCTGTTAAATTTGTTGTAACATTTAAACCACACTAGTGTTCCTTCATTTTTATATTTTTTTAAAAGCTCTTTTCTTATTGTTTATAGCTTTTTTAACTTTGACCGTGAGCCAGATAGGTTTTATTTTTAGCCTTTTAAACTTATTGCTCATGGGAATATACTTTGCAGTGAGGTCCCAAACAGTCTTTTTGAAGAATTCTCATTCGTGTTCTGTGTTTATCGATGCCAGTATTCCCTCCCAGTCTAAATCCTGGAGAGCAGCCCTCATCCTTGGAAAATTTGCTCTCTTGAAGTTAAGTGTTTTTATTTTTCCCGCATGTATTTCTTGTTTACAGCTAGCATCAAATGAAATCATGTTATGATCACTGCTACCCAGGTATTCTTTATCTGAACATTAGTAATAAACTCTGTATGGTTTGAGATTACCAGTTCCAACAGAGCTTCATTCCTAGTTGGGACCTCAATAAAGTTGTCTTGTAATAGGTTAATACATTTTTGCCCTTTACTACGACAACTACCTGCCTGGAGTTTGCATGTTCTCCCTGTGTCTGCGTGGGTTTCCTCCGGGTACGCCGGTTTCCTCCCATACTCCAAAGACATGCTTCTGTCCAAAATTGGCCCTAGTATATTAATGGGGACCTTGGATTGTGGGCTCCTTGAGGGTAGGGGCCGATGTGAGTGTGCAATGTACAGGGATAGGGACAATTGTAGACACTCACTCAGGTTGAACTGGATGGACTGGTGTCTTTATTCAACCTTACTATGTAACTATGTAATTATGTAACTGTCCCAGCAGTGCCATTACTCCAGTAAATTTTTGGGTAGTTAAAATCCCCCATTATTATCACCGTCCCAGCCCTTGCAGCCCTTTCCATCTGTGCAAGGAGCTGAGTCTCGACCTCCTCATTAACATTGGGTGGTCTATAACACACTCCAATGATTAACTTTGAACTATCCACATTTATATTCAGCTCCACCCATAATGCTTCAGACTCTCCATTAACCAGGTCCTCTTTCTTTGAGATCTGCTTTGAGATCACTTCTCACATAGAGACAGACCCCACCACCTTTCCTTTTTACCCTGTCTCTCCGAAAGAGTACATAGCCAGGAATATTAATCGCCCAGTCATGTGAGGATTGAAGCCAAGTTTCAGCAATGCCGATTGCATCAGTTCCTTACCTGCTTGTTCCGACATGCTGCCATCTATCCCTTCCCTCACATCCATACCGGGTGCCTGTAAGAGATGTAGAAAATGGGCGGTACGGATGTGAGGGGAGGAACACATGGGAGTCAGTGAAGCCATTCTGCAGATCCAGCTGCTTGTGTGTGCAAAGTTGGGAAGGAATTGTTTGGACAGCAGGGGTCAGCACTGCGGACACAAGATCTACCCGTCACCCTCTCGTGATTGACAGGTAGATCACGATTGACCGGTTGCCAACCCGTCAATTGAGTTTGTTTATGTATGTATGTGTGTATACGCTACACATGAGGATCTTTCTGAACGTCAGAGCAATAATTCTAGAGCCATAAGGCACAGTTAGACTGATGACCTGTAATAGTTTGAAAGAGTCGCTTATGGAGAAATTTGGGTACCATAGCTTTTTGCAATTCAACAGACATTCATCGTTTTAAGATTTGACATGTTTGGAGTCTTTTTACTTGACACAACCTCATATTTTATATTTTACCAAAGATTTGCTACTGTGTTTGCTTTGCCCTAAAATTTATAAAAATATTTGCTTAATAAATAACTGCGCCAATATGCAACATAAAAATTGCAGTTTCACTCTGCAAGAGCAGTTGCTCCAGAACATAGTAAATGAGCAAAAGCACTGCTGACTTCCATCATCCAATAATGTGGAAGCAAAACTTCTGTTTTTTTTTTCCTTGCGCGTGATTGGGTACTTTTTGCAAAGTGAATCTTTACTTCATTTACTAAGCTCTGGAGAAACGACACTAGCAGAGTGCAACTGCACTCTGCAATGTGTTTTTGCCTTTTATAAATCAACCCCACTATGTCAAAAGACCTTCCTCTATTCAAATTACACATAAAATGGTTCAATAAAATGGTTCAAAGTTGGCCTGGCAAGAATGGCCTTTCATAAATCCATGTTGGATACCGATAATATTAATAATTTTATCAGTAAACTGTTGGATATGGTTCTTTATAACTGCTTCCAATAGCTTACACACTGTTGAGCTGTTGGACTGACTGGTCTATAGTTTCCAGGTATACAGTGGGGAAATTAATTATTTGATCCCCTGCAAATTTTGCAATTTTGCCCACTTACAAAGAAATGAAGGTTCTATAATTTTTATCATATGTGTACTTTAAATGATAGAAAAAAAAAAAAAAAAACACATGATACAAATGTTTTAAATTGAGTTGTATTTCAGCGAGAAAAATAAGTATTTGATCCCCAAGCAATTAATGACATAGTAATTGGTGGAGAAACCCTTGTTGGCAAGCGCGGAGGTAAGACGTTTCTTGTAGTTGGTTACCAAGTTTGCACACATCTCAGGAAAGATTTTGGTCCACTCTTCTTTACAGATCTTCTATAAATTTTTAATGTTGCTTGGCAACTCGAAGTTTAGCTCCCATCATAAATTTTCTATAGGATTAGGGTCTGGAGACTGCCTAGGCCACTTCATGACCTTAATGTGCTTCTTCTTGAGACACTCCTTTGTTGCCTTATGCGGTATATTTTGGCCCATTGTCATGCTGGAAGACTCATACACCACCCATCTTCTGTGTTCTGGCTGAGGGAAGGTTTTCATCCAAGAATTTAGAATGCATGGCCCCGTCCCTGGGCCCTTCAATGAGGCAAAGTCAGTCTGTACCTTTAGCAGAGAAACAGCTCCAAAGCATAATGTTTCCACCTCCGTGCTTGACTGTAGGGATAGTGTTCTTAGGGTCATAGTCAGCATTCTTCTTCTTCCACACACGGTGAGTCAAGTTAATGCCAAAGAGCTCAATTTTGGTCTCATCTGACCACAGCACTTTCTCCCAATCCTTATATGAATCATTTAGATGTTCATTGGCAAACTTCAGACAGGCCTGTACATGTGCCTTCTTGAGGAGGGGGACCTTGCAGGCCTTGCAGGATTTCAATCCATGGCTCCAACAGATTTCCTTTTCACTGATGAGGCTGCACTAATAGGGTGGCACTGATAAGGTGGCACTAAATGCTGCACTGATGGGCACTGATTTGTATTACTGATGGACACTGATATGTTGCACTGATGATCAGTGCCCTGATTATCAGTGTAAATGTCCCTGTAACTGGAAAGCCGGTTATCGACTTTGCTTTCTTTAGACACTGACAGTGCTGAGGAAAGGAAATGCCAATTACCGGATTTTTTTTTGCATGTGATTAGCTGTGATTGAACAAAGCTGATGGTAGAGAGCCTACCTCATCGGCTTTTTACCTTGGTCTATGATGCACTGTGTCTGAGTGACACAGCTCACCACAGATAGCCACACTGCACGCCCTCGGGGGTGAGCATGAGTGGCATGATGTGAAATACATCATATGACATCCAGTCAGGATTGTAAAGCACCCCTCCCGTCTGTCAATCTGCTATGGGCAGAGCAGGAAGGTGTTAAACTTATTTTTAGCTGTGAGTCAAGAAGGGTTAAAATCTTTTGAGGGTTTATTTTTTGCTGTTTATATACCATTAGGGAAATTTCTCTTTCTGTCCTGACTCCTGAGATACAACAGGAAGTTGGAAATCAGCCAACGTGAGTGGAATTCCCTCTTTGGCCTCATTTACACTGGCACTGAAACTGTTTAAATGACATTTATAGATGCACATAAAAGCATAAAAGCAAGCGGTCGATATGTTTTTACAGAATAAAGAAGTCTGTGCATCCAAGATCGGACTGGAAACTCTAAACGAGGCAGACACAAAAACTGCTAAACTTGCCTAAACCTACCTACCCCCTTCCCTCATGGATCTCTGGGATTAAAAAAAATATTTTCAAATACAAGTTTTCACTTACTTTAAAGTGGAAGTCTGGTCTAAACTTATCTAATCTTAACCCATTCACGCCTAAGGGTAAAACAAATGTAAATGCCTAAGAACAATTTTGCAACTTTGACATACAGTATGTTAGTAAAACTGAATATATTGTCACAACTACACTGTATATCCAGATGGATTCCCCCTTGTTTTTTTTCAGGACAAATTGGGCTTTCTTTTGGTGGTAAATGGTGACAGAATCTCCCTGATTTTCTTTTTCTTTTATTATCAAAGGAAAACTGGCCCAAAATTGTAACAAAAATATATATTTTTTTTAATTTAGCTTTATATTACTTTAATATTTGGTGTAAAATAATTTACACCAAAGAACAACTAAAAGAATATCTCCTGCTCCTGACAATTGCAGCGGTACCACATATGTGTATGTTAGTTGTTTTTTGTAACCACATAACAGCCCAGAAACAATGGTGCACATTTTGCATTTTTTTTTTAATCCCGCCTAAAACACACTGACACGAGCAGACACTGATACTAATTTAAAAAATGTTTTTCTTAAATTCCACCCAAAATATACTGACCGTGACCTTTAACTCCAACCAACCCTGGCAATCTTTGATCTTGTTATTTTTTATTTATTTATTTTACACACTTTAGTTTGATGACATTTTCCTTTCCAACAAGGAGCGAAAGATGCAATGGGGCAGATTTACTAAAATTGAAGCATGCAAAATCTGGTAAAACAGGAAAATAAACTCAGCGCTACCCTTGTCTAAGCTACCATAGGCTGTGCACAAGTTACCAAAGGAACAATTATCCCAAGGTACTCAGCTAAAATAACATCATACATTCCCGGAGATTAGGAATAAAATAATAATCTCAGTCACTGGCTAACAATCAGGGCTCATACAAGGCTGCCTTCTCACAATGGGTAACAGGCTGTGAGATACAACGGGAAATCTCTCGGGAGTAGTTCAGGGAAAGCCAAAGCCGACAATGCAGAGAACCGCTGAAGCAGCGCAGCCAGGGATCGGATATTCTTATCAGTGGACGCCATTGAGAGAGAGCTGTCAAGAACAACAAACGATCTGTCAGCCCAAAGAGCAGTGTAGCCATTTGGGATGCGTTTCAAAGGCAAGCCCAGCCCAGGCTGAGGAAGGAGGCATGCCTTGCCACTGAAACGCGTCCACAAGTCCATAAAAATGATGTTGCTGCAGAAAGTCAATTCTCAATTGCCCAAACCAAAAACATATGAATTTGTGTATTAACCACTTGACCTCTGGAAGGTTTTACCACTTCATCACCAGGACCTTTTTTGCTATTCAGTACTGTGCTACTTTAAATCACAATTGCTTGGTCATGCAACACTATGCAAATAAAATGTATATAATTTTTTCACACAAATAGAGCTGTTAAGGATACCGAGTGCTGGTATCCTGTGAAACAGGCATGACAAGAAATGTGTGGCCTTACACAGAAAACACCAGGCAAAAGGATAATGAAAAATAATGTAATTTTTATTAGGAATAAAGTAAATAAATATAAACGCACCTCCAAATACACCAGAACTGCACAAAGTGAGTGAATAAACAATGAGCAACTACCAAATATATATGGACAGCAGGATATGAGCATAGTCGGTGCCAGAACCAGGAACATAGATGGAAGATCAAGCAGAAGGGGCAGGTACCAGGTAGCAAGCCAGGACAGGGAGAGGGTGTATGGAAGTAGGAACAAACAGGCGAGTAAGGAATAAGGATGAACAGAACATAGGTCAGAGGCACATGGACAAACACCAAAGCAAAGGGGAATAGCACAGGCAGAGCTTAAAGCGGAGTTTGTCAGGGGTGGGCTCAGTCGTTCCTTCTTTGAGCTGGTCACTCAGCTGTCGGCTAATTGCCAGCTCCTCGCTCTCCACAATTACTCACCTGTTGCTGATATCCTGCTTGTCAGTCCTGCCTACTTAAAGAGGAAGTAAACCCTGATGGGTTTACTTCCTCTTTTTTTCCCTGCAAAGGTAAAGCATAATGGACTACTATGCATCGCATAGTAGCTCATTATGTGTCACTTACCTGACACAGGAGCCAGCGAAGTCGCCGCTGATCCCTGTAGTCCGCCGCGTCCACCTTGCTGGTGGCGTCTCGCAGTTCCGACCAATGACAGCGGCGAAGCCGCAATGACGTCACTCCCGCGCATGCGCACGGGAGTCGCGTCTCGCAGCTCAGACGCTGCCATTCGGCGAAGCCGCGATGACGTCACTCCCGCGCATGCGCACGGGAGTCGACAAATTAGGCAAATCCATTCTTGGACTTGCCGCATTTAGTGCGCCTGCGCGCCGCTGTCTACGGCGCATGCGCCGTAGACAGCGGTGCCCATTTTCGGGCAAATATCTCCTAAACCATATAGGTTTAGGAGATATTGCTTGGACCTACAGGTAAGCCTTAATCTAGGCTTACCTGTAGGTCAAAGTGGTTTGAAGGGGTTTACTTCCTCTTTAAGTTATCCAGCCCAGAGGATCTCTGCCTTTGCCTTGGTCAACATCACAGAGACTATCTCCTGCATTCCTGATAAAGACTTTCTTGGCTGACATTCCGTCTAGCTCCAGATCCTGCTTACTGCTCCACTGCATTGATCCCTGACCTTCTGGCTTGGCTGACTATCTGTTCCGGTTACTGAACTTTGGCTATACTTTGACTACGTTTGTTCTATTTACTTTTATTATTAAACAAGTGTGATTTTACTGTACTTCTCCCTCGGTCTGATTCATGATTTCTGACAGTAGGCGAAGGCCATGAATTCAGAAGATACAGTCAATCCACTTGTTGGTAATATTTTTTCCAGATTTGATGAGCAAGATTACCGCATGGGTCAGTTTACCATGGCGTTACAAATGCTCCTGAGTCGCACGGCTCACGTGAAATCTCCCACTGTTGCTGCTCTGGTACAACCTGTGTTGCAGGCCATCCCTGCTGCTGTTCCAGTCTCTGTGCAGGCACCCGCCTCGAGTATTACCTCTATAAGGAGGTATGTCTGGTTCCGCTCTGCTTCCCCAGTAATTTGGGGGCCATCCAGTCTTAATGCAGACGGTTTCCCAACCAAGTTGAGATATACTTTGAGATGCTGCCCCAGGCATTTCCCATGAACAGAAGCAAAGTAAATTTTGTTAATTATATGTAATGGTCCGCTCTGGTCAACTTCCTATTACACAATCTAAGAAGGAAATACGAGGCTACCAATCCTGAGGCTACTATAGGGATATGTGTTGAACACAGTACTGTGCAAAAATGCAATGTTATCATGTGCAAATAGGCAAAAAAAAGTTAAAGTGCAAAATGAATTTGGGTGCAATTGACAAAAGTGCAGAAATGCTATGCACTTATCACAAAAAAGTGCAAATGGACAATATTAAATGTTGATACAAAAAACTCCTTCACATCCAGTACAAAGTGCTGCTGTGCTAATTGCTGCTCAACCTAACTCCTCAACAGCAGGGCTACCAATCCTGAAGCTACTATAGGAAAGAGGTACTGTGCAAAAATACAATATCATATATAAGAAAAGGCGCAAGGTGCAAACCAAACTGTGCACTAATCACAAATATTGTCCAAATAAACAATAATAAATGCTAAAAACGAAAAAGCGTGCTATTGTGTGCTATTGTGCTATTGTGCTTATGGCTATTCGGCCTGTCTCCTGGCCAGCCTATAACATCCCAAAATTATGCAAGTAGCAAGAACATGTAAAAAACATGTAGCAAAAACATATAAAAAGCAATCCGGTGAAAAGTTAATACATAATAATCACAGAGAAAAATATATATATATAAATAATATTATTATAGACACCGCCTACTCAGTGTACTCAAGACCACGGTAGTGATAAATAATACTAAATGTGCTGAATACTATATCCATATTAAAGTGCAGTCTCTGATTCGTAGAAAACAAAGTCCCACCAATATCAAAAGATAGTTTAACTTGCGAACATTTCCCACAGCAGAAAGGAGAGAAAACTTTGCGGGACACTATCGCTCACGATCGAATTGCTTCAGATCCGATCCGATGACAAATCATGGCACTTAGGCCCCTTTCACACTGGGGCGGTGCGGCCGTCGGCGCTAAAGCGCCGCTATTTTTAGCGGCGCTTTACCATCGTTTTAGCGGCGGTCTGTGGGCACTAGCGGGGTGGTTTTAACCCCTGCTAGTGGCCAAAAAAGGGTTAAAACTGGCCACAAAGCGCCGCTACAGTATAGCCGCACTGTCCCATTGATTTCAATGGGTAGGAGCGGTTTGTGAGCGGTTTGGGAGCGGTGAATACACCGCTCCTTCACCGCTCCAAAGATGCGGCTAGCAGGACTTTTTTCACTGTCCTGCTAGCGCACCGCTCCAGTGTGAAAGCCCTCCGGCTTTCACACTGGAGTGAAAGGGGGCGGTTTTTTCAGGCGCTACATAGGCGCTATTTTTAGCGCTGTAACGCCTGAAAACTGTCCCAGTGTGAAAGGGGCCTAAAGGAAAAAAAAACTTTCATTGCGCAGTGATTACAGATTCTGCAAGCTACAACCACACCGATTTCACTCACATAACCCAGGCCCACAAGTAGTGCTTTAAACAATCAGCTGAATAGGATAGGAGGCGTTTCCCAGACAAGCCACCTTGCTTGCTAGATTCTCAAAAGGCTCCAAACGTAACATCACTGGCTCCACCCGACACGTTGCATCATATGTCACATGACTTTATCAGGGGTAACCTTGTGATTGTTTGTGCTGTTTATATACCACGAAACAGCGTGCCGGTTGCCATAGTGACTTAGATCTATTAGCTGTTAGCATTATTTTGTTCTGCGCTCAATTTAAAATCAAATTTTAATACAACAACCATAAAAAATTTATAAAAAAAAAAAACAAGATCACCACCTCAAATAATATAATATTATTAAGGCTTCAACTTGCATTTTACATCCCACTGATAATATATATGTCCCTTTACTATCGCCATCTAGTGGATGGTATAATCCTCACATTACAAATATATTACAAATTCAACTGTTGCGCTCTACTGGTTTGAAGAAAGTTTTTGTAGATATAACCTCATTTTCCAACAGAATTTGTAAATCCAGAAATTGAATCATACTACTACTTATCTCGTACGTTAGTTTGATATTTTTTGGGTTATCATTCAATTTCTTAAAAAATTATTTTAGACTTTCCTCACTACCTTTCCATATTAGAATACAGTCACCTATGAAGCGTCTGTACATAATGAGATCCTCTGGGGGATTGGTAAAAATCACCTGTTCCTCCCATCTAGCCATAAATATATTGGCCACGCTTGGTGCGTATTTAGAACCCATCCCAATCCCATTTAACTGTCTAAAATAATCTCCATTATTCCAGAAGTAATTGTGTTGCAACCCATAGGCCAAACATCTCAGAATTAACCTTCTTTGCTTTGATATTAAATTACTAAATTCTTCCATGGCCCATTTCGCAGATTCTATTGCTTCCTCGTGATTTATTACCGTATACAACGATGAGACATCTGTGGTTGCCATTAAATAATTACCCTCTGAGTTCAATTGTACTGTATTCAATATTTGGATCAAATGTTTCATGTCTCCCAAATATGCACGTAAGTTTGGGCACCTAATGGAAAAAAAAAAAGTAAGTTTTTGATGGGATATAGCATCCCATGAACAGTATCTTAAAGAAAATATAGTCCCGAGAAGACTAAGATGGGATATTCCCATCAATGATGGATTGCTTGATGAGGACTCTATAGAGGAGTGGTATAAATTTTTTAACGATAAGGGTAAAGAGGTGCTAGAGTTCATCACCAAAAGAAAACAAAGGAAATTAGCTAAAATAAATGAGCAGATTGCAGACTGTAAAATAATATTAGTAACCTATAAAGATCAGGCTTCTTCTGGCACTCTGACCAAACAATTAAATAAAGTACTAGAGCAGAAAGATATTGAAATTAATCAGAGAAAAAAGAGAAAGTACTTGAGAGACACAAATGATTATAAGTTACAAAAAATGTTTAAGTGGGAGATACATCTGAAACAAGGACACGCAGGTTCGACAGTATCTTCCCCAGATAGGGGGGTGAGAATAGTAGAGTAGAGGGAGGAGAGGCATAGGTCCCCAGAACAGAGATATAGATCTCCTGAGAACCGATCACCTAGGAATGATGGACCTAATAGAAATGGACAGGGTAGATCGGCGAGAGATGAGGACTGTGGCCCAAGAAAATTACAAATGAGACCATATAGACAAGAAGATAATGGCCCAAGGACTCCCAAACCATGGTGGAAAAACAAAAACAAAAATAAATCACCTAGACAACCATACTGGAAGAATAATAGAAGTAATCAAGGAGTGTATAATCAACAACAAAATAGATCTGGTAATCAAGATAATGTGGGATATGGACAATATCAAAATCAAGATTACAGAGAGTATAGGGATCAACAATACCATACTAACTATCCTTATCAATACCAAGATGGATGGAATCACCAATATCGGAATGATCAGGATAAATATCAATATGATACCAGGAGAAGTCCCATCCATACCCAAAACCGATATGAAGCACTGAAAGGTGAAGACCAATCAAATTCCTCTTTTTTAGATTTTCGCTGCAGCGAGAGCACTCCACCAAGACACGAGAGAATGATAAGTGCAAGAAGTCCAAACAGCAGAGGGGATGTAGGGGAGGGCGCAAGACCAAAAAGAAAGAGAGAGTAATTGGTGAAGGGATTTATAATCTAAGTGGCATTGAACTATCAAGGAATTAAATTTTAACATTAGATAGGGGTTTGAAATTTGCGCCTAAACGGAATTTAAATAAATTAAAATAAAAATTTGAAATGTATGTGGACATCCAAAGATTTACGAGGAGATTAAATGTAAAAAAGTACATGTTGAATCAGAAGATAACTGGTGGATCAAATGGAAGTGAAACATCAGGATGAATAATGTACAGTAATCTGAGGAATAAGTCTATTTTTAACCCCCCAGTTTCTAACAATAAACATGTTGAAGTATTCAACCGGATGGTTATACAGGATTTGGAAAAACTTAAAGTGAAAAAAGTATTTGATCCTATGTTTATCAAAAGGGGAATAAAAGAGATAGAGGAAAATAAAGAAATAATAATCCGACCCGCTGATAAGGGAGGAGCAATTGTGGTGGTCTCCAAGGAGTATTATACCAATGAACTACAGGAACAACTTAATGATATAAGTACGTATAGTAAACTGAAAGGAAATCCAACAAAGGAGTATAGAAATGAATTGTTTGATCTGATTGAGAGGGGCAAAGAGAAAAATATTTTAACAAAAAAGGAAGCCAGATATTTGATTCCTGACACATGCAGGGTTCCTATTATATACACGGTACCAAAGATACATAAGAACCCTACACAACCACCTGGAAGGCCTATAATTAATGGGATCCAATCTATAAATTCTAGGATAGGTCAATATGTGGCAACTACATGCAACCACTGGTATCACAAACTCGTGCATATTTGAGAGACACAAAACATTTGATCCAAATATTGAATACAGTACAATTGAGACCAGAGGGTAATTATTTAATGGCAACTGCAGATGTCTCATCATTGTATATGGTAATAAATCATGAGGAAGCAGTAGAATCTGCGAAATGGGCCATGGAAGAATTTAGTAATTTAATATCAAAGCAAAAAAGTTTCATTCTGAGATGTCTGGCCTATGGGTTGCAACACAATTACTTCTGGAATAATGGAGATTATTATAGACAGTTAAATGGGATTGGGATGGGTGCTAAATATGCACCAAGCGTGGCCAATATATTTATGGCTAGATGGGAGGAACAAGTGATATTTACCAATCCCCCAGAGGATCTCATTATGTACAGACACTTCATAGATGACTGTATTCTAATATGGAGATAAAGGAGAAAAAAGAGAGAGAGGGGCGCTTCTGGGTGCAGATTTTTCAAAAGGTTTTATTTTCAGTGTAAAAACATAAAATTTTGCACTCACATTTAGTAGGCAAAAAGTAAGCATTAAACACAGAGGGTCATCTGGTGTATCTGATTATGGGACGTCAGCCAGTGATCCGGTCCCACTATGGCCGAGTATGGGGAAGGAAACGATGAGTAATGAGGGGGGGGAGGGAGATGGGAGAGAAGGAGAGCAGCAGCGGCTTGGTATAAGGAGGAAGAAAAAGTCTATGGGGAAATCTTATGTATAAATCGGTAAAAATGTCTATGGAATAAAATTCTATGGGAAAAAAGTCAAAAATAAGTGGGAAAATGAGTAAAAAGAAGGGGATGGAAAAATGATAAAAGATATATATAAAAATATGATAAAAAAGCTTAAAAAAGCTTTAAGGGAGGGGAGTAAAAAGGAAAAATAAAAGGAGGCAAGGAGCATAACATGAAGTGTGTGGATATAATTGTATTGGGGTTTGGACATGCAGGACATATGTGTGTAAGGGGATAAAATTGTGTATGTATAAATACACATATATAAATACATAAATACACATATAGATACGTACGCTTACCCGTGTTTAAATGAAAAAAACGGGATGTATAAAATGAAAATGAGAATAAAAACAGAAGTAAAATCAAAAACGTACACCCGCACACATATGCCTACATGGACACATGTGTGTATGTGTGTACGCACATACGTGAGTGTGGGGCGCGGGGAGGTGAAAAGGAGTACGAGGGAGTAGATTACGAGGGGGGGAGGGGGGGAGGAAAAAGGAAAGAAAAGGGGGGGGGGGAGGCCTGGGGGGGGGAAGGATGGGCCTGGGGGGAGGGGTTGGGGGAGGGGACTGAAGGGTGGGCAGGGGGGGGGAGGGATAAGAGGTATTACACTAATACAAAATGATAAGAATTATTTTCTACATATGCATGGGTACATATACAAGCCAATGTCAATACATGATTCTTTGCAAGGAGAAAAGAGAATATAACCGCTTGAGAAATACAGTAATGGTAAAAACGTATGCATAATAATATATTTGCCATAAATATCGGTAGCTAAAACAAGCAGATAGATTGAGAGGATATCTATATAGGTGAGGGGATGTTTTTTGTAAAGTCATGTTGTGTGATAAGGACGGCACCATAGACGAGGGGTGTCTGGTATGGGGCAGTTCGAGCTCTGCGACAGATGATAACAGGTGGGTTATAAGGTAGTGGTACATCAGAGGATGGTGGCAATTTCAATACACTCGTTGATTCCCCCTGGGGAGAGTGCGTCGAGGGTATAGATCCAGAAGGTTTCGCGAGAGCATAATTTTTTAAACCTTTCCGCTGGAGGGAGATGGTTGGGGATCTGCTTGATAACCCAGACCTTGAGGCCTGATGTGGACCCCTTATGAGAGAGGGCGAAGTGTCTAGGCACACTATGGGGGTCTGTGCCTCCTTCTATTAGTCTACGATGCTCACCGAAACGTTGTCTGAGTGTCCTAACGGTTCTCCCTACATATGAGACCACAGGGACAACTCAGACCATATATTACGAAAACGGATGAGCAGTTATAAAATTCTTTTAGTTCATAGGTTTTGCCCTTGGTGGTGAATTCTTTTTGTCCGTGATGGACAAATTTACATGTTTTACAAAGTGCTTTGTGGCATTGATACATCCCAGTTAGGGGTATCAGTTGGAGGGTTTTGGGAAAAATGGATTGGGTTTTTAATTTACTGGGTGCGATTTTGTTTCTCAAGTTTGGGGCCCTACGGTAAGTGACAGATGGTCGGGCTGGGAGTTCAGTTTTCAGGTGGGGGTCCTGCTGTAGGATACTCCAGTGTTTTTTTTAAATTCTTTCCATAGTTTTGTGTTCATTATGAAAGGTGGTGATGAATCTACTAGAGAAATTTTGTGGGGAGCGGTCTGTTTTTGTCGCATTTTTTTCTGAGAGGCACTGTTTGAAAGCGTTTTCTATAAGAGGTGCAGGATAGTTTTTTTCTTTAAATTTAGTTTTCAGGGTGTTACTGGATTCGATATAGTCAATTTGTTTGGTGCAGTTTTGCCTTAGGCGCCAAAATTGTCCCTTTGGGATATTTTTGATCCATTTTGGGTAGTGACAGCTATTAAAGTGAAGGTAGGAGTTGCCCGCGGTTGGTTTAGTATAATTTTTTGAGATAATAGCATGACTTTCGTGTCCCAGTTCTAGGTCTAAAAATGCTATGGTCTCAGAGTTGGTATTAGACGTAAAGGATAGGCCATAGGGGTTATTGTTGCAATGTTGAACAAAGGGGGGGGATTGAGTCAGCTGCTCCATCCCAGATGAGAATAATGTCATCTATGTATCTACCGAAAAAGATTATGTTTTCTGAAAAAGGATTATTTTTGTAGATGTAGTGGGACTCCCAGAAGGCCATCGCAAGGTTCGCATATGAGGGCGCAAAATTAGCGCCCATAGCTGTACCTTGGATCTGTTGGTAGAAGTCACTGTTGAAGGTAAAATAGTTATGTGTCAAACAAAAATTAACGGCCTTTAGCACAAAGTCAGCTTGCCTCATATTCATTAGGGGCTCATTGATTAAGGAGTCTTCAATGGCTTTTAGGCCAAAGTCATGTGGGATAGAGGTATACAGTGAGCTGACATCCAGGGAAAGCCAGGTATATGACGTTTCCCATCTGTAAGGGGCCAGAAGTTCTAGGAGGTGACGACCATCGCGAATATAGGATTGCAGTTGTGTCACCAAGGGCTGTAGGAATTGATCAATGTATAAACTGAAGCCTGTGGTGACGCTATCCATAGCAGCCACAATTGGTCGGCCGGGAGGGTGGTGGAGATTTTTATGTACTTTGGGTAGATGGTAGAAGTAGGGGATTTGGTAGAAATTTTTTTGTAAGAAGGCGGCTTCTGTTTTTGTGAGGATCCCTTCTTGGAGGGCAGATTTGGTTAAAGCCTCGGCTTCTTTTGCAAATGTATTGGTTGGGTCATAAGTCAGTTTTTTGTAAGTAGAATCATCTGCAAGGAGGCGGAGGGACTCCGCCACATAGTTGGATCTGTCTAGGAGGACTATTCCGCCCCCTTTGTCAGCAGGCTTGATTACTATGTCTTCTTTATGTATTAACTTGTCTAGAGCTAAGATTTCGGAGCGGGTTAGATTGTTTTTATATTTTTGATTTTTTTGGGATTTTGAAGTGGTGGTACATAATTTGATCATGTCCGCATAGACCACTCGATAGAAACTTTCAATGTATGGGCCTTTTGAATGAGTGGGAAAAAAGATGGATTTAGGTTTCAGTGATGTATGGATAATGGGGGGGGATGAGATGAGATGTTGAGTGAGTAATTGCGATGTCATTTCATCGTCATTAGAGATTTCTAGAGTGTCGATGTCATTAAAAGATGAGTTGGAAATGGATCCTGTCTGGTCATGAAGTGGAGATGTGATTGGTGGGTCGGGTAATTCTTTAGTCTCTTTTGAGTTTTTTTCTTGTTTTATGTGGAAGTGTCTTTTTAGAGTCAGCGTACGTACGTAGTTGTTCAAATCTTTAAAAATGGTGAAAGGGTTGGGTCTATTTATAGGTGCGAAATTTAGACCCCGACTGAAAAATAAGATATCAGCGGGTGATGGACTATATGAGGATAGATTAAAGATTTTTACAGTTTTTGGTGTTTCAGTGTGTTTGCATAAGTTGGTCTTTCGCCCTCCTCTACAACCTCTTCTGTGAGTTTTCTTTTTCGGGGGTTTGGGGTTGGAGGAGGACTTTTCACTAAAAAAGGCGATGATATGATCTGGTTTATTATGGGGGGGGGGGGGGGTATAGTTTCTGGGTTGTGGTTTGTTTGTACAGGGGTGGTTGGGGATTCTACCATGGTAGAGTTTTTTGTATTAGAGGTGATAGGGATTGACTGAGAACTCTTCTCATTCTTATTGTAAGGGCTACTGTTTATGTTTTTATTTTTATTTTTATTTTTGTTTTTATTCTTGTTGTTTCCCGAAGTAACAATTTGTGTTGTGTTGATTTTGTGGGGTTCCAGTCTGAGTTCTGGAGGCCCTGGAGATCTGTTATAAAACTGATTGAGGGATTTAATTATTTCGTCCATTCTCACTCTGTTCTTATTTTCATCTTTATTCGGAATTGTAGAACTCAGATGATAACGATGAGTGATAGGACCAAAGGGGTCAATGCTCATCAGTGCAGGGGGAGATTGTTTGTACAGTTTCTTTGTGGTGGAATGATTAGTGTCATGTTGTATTTGAATTCTTGGTTTGAAGGGAGGGAGATCAAGATTTTGTGGTCCATGATCATTTTTTATATTCCAAGAGAGGATGTGGTTTGTATTATAGTCGTCTAGATCACGTTTGAATTTGCCTATTTTGGTGGTGATGAGATCATCCTCTAGTTTTTTGGTGTTTCTCTTGAGGATGTCCAGCCATGATGCTGGAATTTTTTGTGAGTGGCCTAATATTTCTTCCACAATTCTTTTTATCTGTAAGACCAATAGATTGTATTTGTCGGACCTGTGGGATACTAGTACCCCCATCCATTTAGAAAAAAAATTCAGAAAAAAATGTGACAAAAACAGACCGCTCCCCACAAAATTTCTCTAGTAGATTCATCACCACCTTTCATAATGAACACAAAACTATGGAAAGAATTTTAAAAAAAACACTGGAGTATCCTACAGCAGGACCCCCACCTGAAAACTGAACTCCCAGCCCGACCATCTGTCACTTACCGTAGGGCCCCAAACTTGAGAAACAAAATCGCACCCAGTAAATTAAAAACCCAATCCATTTTTCCCAAAACCCTCCAACTGATACCCCTAACTGGGATGTATCAATGCCACAAAGCACTTTGTAAAACATGTAAATTTGTCCATCACGGACAAAAAGAATTCACCACCAAGGGCAAAACCTATGAACTAAAAGAATTTTATAACTGCTCATCCGTTTTCGTAATATATGGTCTGAGTTGTCCCTGTGGTCTCATATATGTAGGGAGAACCATTAGGACACTCAGACAACGTTTCGGTGAGCATCGTAGACTAATAGAAGGAGGCACAGACCCCCATAGCATGCCTAGACACTTCGCCCTCTCTCATAAGGGGTCCACATCAGGCCTCAAGGTCTGGGTTATCGAGCAGATCCCCAACCATCTCCCTCCAGCGGAAAGGTTTAAAAAATTATGCTCTCGCAAAACCTTCTGGATCTATACCCTCGACGCACTCTCCCCAGGGGGAATCAACGAGTGTATCGAAATTGCCACCATCCTCTGATGTACCACTACCTTATAACCCACCTGTTATCATCTGTCGCAGAGCTCGAACTGCCCCATACCAGACACCCCTCGTCTATGGTGCCGTCCTTATCACACAACATGACTTTACAAAAAATATCCCCTCACCTATATAGATATCCTCTCAATCTATCTGCTCGTTTTAGCTACCGATATTTATGGCAAATATATTATTATGCATACGTTTTTACCATTACTATATTTCTCAAGCGGTTATATTCTCTTTTCTCCTTGCAAAGAATCATGTATTGACATTGGCTTGTATATGTACCCATGCATATGTAGAAAATAATTCTTATCATTTTGTATTAGTGTAATACCTCTTATCCCTCCCCCCCCCCCTGCCCACCCTTCAGTCCCCTCCCCCATCCCCCCCAGGCCCATCCTTCCCCCCCCCCCTTTTCTTTCCTTTTTCCTCCCCACCCCCCTCCCCCCCCTCGTAATCTACTCCCTCGTACTCCTTTTCCCCTCCCCGCGCCCCACACTCATGTATGTGCGTACACACATACACACATGTGTCCATGTAGGCATATGTGTGCGGGTGTACGTTTTTGATTTTACTTCTGTTTTTATTCTCATTTTCATTTTATACATCCCGTTTTTTTCATTTAAACACGGGTAAGCGTACGCATCTATATGTGTATTTATGTATTTATATATGTGTATTTATACATACACAATTTTATCCCCTTACACACATATGTCCTGCATGTCCAAACCCCAATACAATTATATCCACACACTTCATGTTATGCTCCTTGCCTCCTTTTATTTTTCCTTTTTTCCCCTCCCTTAAAGCTTTTTTAAGCTTTTTTATCATATTTTTATATATATCTTTTATCATTTTTCCATCCCCTTCTTTTTACTCATTTTCCCACTTATTTTTGACTTTTTTCCCATAGAATTTTATTCCATAGACATTTTTACCGATTTATACATAAGATTTCCCCATAGACTTTTTCTTCCTCCTTATACCAAGCCGCTGCTGCTCTCCTTCTCTCCCATCTCCCTCCCCCCCTCATTACTCATCGTTTCCTTCCCCATACTCGGCCGTAGCCACGCCCCTTCACCTGTTCTTAGTCCACCTCCAGCCACGCCTACTCTCCTTAGCCTGCCCCTATTTAAATCCCTAGTCCCCTTCACTTTATTCTGATTCTGCCTGATGAAAGAGCGCGGTCGTCCGACAATCTCGACCCACACGCTCAAGAAACGCGTCGCATACCCTCTGACGTCACAGCCCCGCGCCCTGGTCATCTCTGCCTCCCAAGCCTCGTTCTGAAGACCGCACATCTCGTGTCCACCATAAGTCGGTTGCTTCATAAAAAACACCTGTAGTGGACCTCATGTGAGAGGAACAGGAACAACGAGATGACAGATGTGGACCGGATCACTGGCTGACGTCCCATAATCAGATACACCAGATGACCCTCTGTGTTTAATGCTTACTTTTTGCCTACTAAATGTGAGTGCAAAATTTTATGTTTTTACACTGAAAATAAAACCTTTTGAAAAATCTGCACCCAGAGGCGCCCCTCTCTCTCTTTTTTCTCCTTTATCTGCAGCAATCCAGGAGCTTGAGTTTCAGCTCTTTTAAGGTGGCAGCCCTGCATGCGGATCCATCCCCCCTCTCCATCCCTCCCCCCCCCCCCTCTCCTCAGGAACTAAAGAACATTTAATTTTCCTTTTTTGGACTTGACAAAGTAGTGCATTCCCTGCACTCACTATCATATGTAATTTTATAGACTTTTTTTAAGTGGGAACCTAATATCTTTGATTTGCGCCAAATACTTGTCTTATGTATTCTAATATGGAAAGGTAGCGAGGAAAGTCTAAAATAATTTTTTAAGAAATTGAACGATAACCAAAAAAATATTAAACTAACATACGAGATAAGTAGTCAATTTCTGGATTTACAAAATATGTTGGAAAATGAGGTTATATCTACAAAAACTTTCTTCAAACCAGTAGAACGCAACAGTTACATACAAGTCGACAGTTGCCACCATGAACCATGGTTAATTAATATAGCCAAGGGTCAGATGGTACGCTTAAAAATAAATTGCACAAGTGAATCAATGTATCTAGAACAGGCAAAAGTGATAGGAGAAAAGTTTATATCTAAGGGATATGTTGAAGCTTTCATTGAGAACCAAATTAAGGAAGTCTTACAGATGCCAAGGGACCAGCTGATAAAGGACAAAATTAAGGATAAGAAAGAGTTTGAAGAAGTCCCCCTCATAATGAATTATAACAACCAACATAAGCAGGTTGAACATATTATTTAGAAGCATTGGGCATTACTAAGAGGAGACAGACAATTGGCATCGGTATTACCCGATAAACCAGGATTCATATACAGAGGTGCACCAACACTACGTGACTTAGTGGTTAAAAATGTTCCAGATCCCCTAAGAAAAATGGTGAGCTAAGTTTTTTTTACGGGAAAAGGGTACTTTCCTTGCAAGAGGTGTTTTGCATGCAAGAATACAAATTTTAATGGTCAAAAGTGCACTAGTTTTTCCTCTATAAGTACAAACCATGAATATGACATAAAAGATTTCATATCCTGTAGAACTGAAGGAGTAGTATTCATGTTGGAATGTACTTGTTCCTTCCAGTATGTGGGACGCACAAAATGTCCGATGTGGAAATGACTAAGGGAACACATACAGAATATCAAGAGTGGTTTCCCTAAACATAGCGTGTCATGCCACTTTGTGTCACATCCCAATAGGGACCCTACGCACCTTAAGTTTTGGGCAATAGAAAAATACAAACCCCATTGGAGAGGTAGCAACAGAGTGAGGGAACTTAGTAAGAGTGAATCAAGGTGGATATTCCAGTTGGCCACATTCTTCCCCAAAGGTCTGAACATTGAGTTAGACCTCAATTGTTTTATTGCAGATTTTTAATAATAATTTTTTAGTAATATTTTAGTTTTTTAGGTAAATGCAAGGGACCTGCATTATTTCCATGGGTATTGGATGGTGGAAGTAATTTTTGGTGATAGTATAAGATCCTGAATCATTATCCACCTGTGCATATTTTTATTTTTTTATTTTTCATTTTTTATTATTATGTTTGCACTTTGGATGTACCAAGATTCTTACATCAGCAGAAGATATATCATTATTGAGATATGGTGAATTTGTAATATATTTGTAAAGTGAGGATTATACTATCCACTAGATGGCGATAGTAAAGGGACATATATATTATCAGTGGGATGTAAAATGCAAGTTGAAGCCTTAATATTAAATATTATAAAAAATATATATATAAAATATAATAAAAAATATTATATTATTTGAGGTGGTGATCTTGTTTTTTTTTTTTATAAATTTTTTATGGTTGTTGTATTAAAATTTGATTTTAAATTGATTGAGCGCAGAACAAAATAATGCTAACAGCTAATAGATCTAAGTCACTATGGCAACCGGCACGCTGTTTCGTGGTATATAAACAGCACAAACAATCGCAAGGTTACCCTTGATAAAGTCATGTGACATATGATGCAACGTGTCGGGTGGAGCCAGTGATGTTACGTTTGGAGCCTTTTGAGAATCTAGCAAGCAAGGTGGCTTGTCTGGGAAACGCCTCCTATCCTATTCAGCTGATTGTTTAAAGCACTACTTGTGGGCCTGGGTTATGTGAGTGAAATCGGTGTGGTTGTAGCTTGCAGAATCTGTAATCACTGCGCAATGAAAGTTTTTTTCATTTAGTGCCATGATTTGTGATCGGATCGGATCTGAAGCAATTTGATCGTGAGCGATAGTGTCCCGGAAAGTTTTCTCTCCTTTATGCTGTGGGAAATGTTCGCAAGTTAAACTATCTTTTGATAGTGGTGGTACTTTGTTTTATACGAATCAGAGACTGCACTTTAACCCCCCTGGCGGTATTCCCGAGTCTGGCTCGGGGTGGAAGTTTTATACCAAAAGTGGTAACCCTGAGCCAGATTCAGGACCGCATCACTGAATGCAGGAGGAGGTTTACTTACCTTCTCCTCTGGATCCAGCGCTCCGCTCGATTCATCACCGAGCCGATCTCTGTTCCCTGCAAGCGTTGCGATTATAATTATTTCACATCCCCTTTGTCCCTAGTGGTCTGCCCAGTGCCCTGCATGCAGTTTTATATTATAAAAACTGTTCTTTATGCCTGGAAACTGGAGATTGTCCATAGCAACCAAAACTGTCCCTTTACATCAAAAATTATTTTAGACCAGCTAGAAAACAGCAATAATAAATTGGAATCACTCACAGAATTGAGCGATAGCGATTTGTGGGGAGATCCGTCATCAAATATTGAAAAGTAATGACAGTGACAATTCTGCAACTGAGCAAATTTCAGTGTTTTTTTTTTTAACAAAGTAAATTTCAGTGTTTTTGATTTGATTACATTATTGAATATTTTTTATTATTGTTATATTATTATTTGGTATAATTATTTGTAGTTATTTATCATACCTGGGATGTCTGCTAGACTCTAGTTTGGACAGATTTAATTGAGTTATTCCTAAGAATTACAAGACTACAATATAAAACCCCAGATTTTCATGCAAAATAATTGTACCGCTTTCAGCACCTAAAATCTGAAATAATCATACCGCCAGGGAGTTAATATAGATATAGTATTCAGCACATTTAGTATTATTTATCACTACCGTGGTCTTGAGTACACTGAGTAGGTGGTGTCTATAATAATATTATTTATATATATATATATATATATATATTTTTTTTTTATCTGTGATGTTTATTTCTATGTGATTATTATGTATTAACCACTTGCAGATCGGACCATTTTGCTGGTCAAAGACCAGAGCACTTTTTGCGATTCGGCACTGCGTCGCTTTAACTCACAATTGCGCGGTCGTGCGACGTGGCTCCCAAACAAAATTGACGTCCTTTTTTTTCCACAAATAGAGCTTTCTTTTGGTGGTAATTGATCACCCCTGCGGTTTTTATTTTTTGCGCTATAAACAAAAATAGAGCGACAATTTTGAAAAAAAACGCATTATTTTTTACTTTTTGTTATAATAAATATCCCCCAAAAATATATAAAAAAACATTTTTTTCCCTCAGTTTAGGCCGATACGTATTCTTCTACAATTTTTGGTAAAAAAAAAAAAAAAAATCACAATAAGCGATTATTGATTGGTTTGTGCAAAAGTTATAGCGTTTACAAAATAGGGATAGTTTTATAGCATTTTTATTAATAATTTTTTATTATTTTTTTTTTTACTAGTAATGGCGGCGATCAGTGATTTTTATTGTGACTGCGACATTGTGGGGGACCCATCGGACATTTTTGACACATTTTTGGGACCATTGTCATTTATACAGTAATCACTGCTATATAAATGCAGTGATTCCTGTGTAAATGACACTGGCAGTGAAGGGGTTAACCAGGGGGTGGCAGTGTAGGGGTTAAGTGTTCCTAGGGGTGTGTTACTAACTGTGGGGGGGTTGGGCTTTCATTTAGTGAACACTGATCTCTGCTCCAATCACATGGAGCAGAGATCAGCGTCACTAGTTGCTAGGCAGAATGGAGAAATGCTGTTTACACGGCATTTCCTCCATTCAGCCGTCCCGTGAGACGATCGCGGGGATGCACGCGGCGATCGAGTCCGCGGGTCCCGCGACCGGACTCACAGGGGTCCCGACCAGCACGGGACCCCTTGTTATTCCTCGTATTCCTTGTTATTCGTTATTTTTTTATTCGGACATTCGGATGCATTTGAATGTCCGAAAGATGCAAAATTCGGCCGAATTTTGATTCGTTACGAAACAAATTGCACAAGCCTAATAGAGAGGAAGATATCCCAGCAGGCTGGTATCTGGACACAGAAATGGGTGGTTGGGAGCTGACAGAAGCTGAGTACAACAAGCTAGACCAGGCCTGTAATAATGGTTGCACAAAATCTGGTTTGCACACGGTTTGTCTGACCAGAGACTGCACTGAATCAATACATTTTGCAAGCACCTGTTGAGGACAAGCTGAGTACTGCTCAAAGAAAAAGGCTGAGTCATCTTCCAACAGCCACACCAAAGACTCTACCTGAGCTGCACTAAAAGGGGGTGTATAGTCATCACCTCCACTAGAGGCATCAGACAAGGCCAACTCTGTACAGACCCAAATCAATGGCTGCACGTCCTCAAACAGAAAACTGCCCTGATCAACAAAAACATGGGCTATACGGATACATTCCAGCAATTGCTCTCTGGTGTATTCACCTAATTTCTGATGACAAAAATCTCTGTCATCTGTTGCCAGAAGCGAAAGATACTGAATACCTTCCAGATGCATTTTTCTAGGCAATAGGAAGTGTCCAGACCCTATTCCCAAGTGCAGCCGATCTGTTAGTATTGCTTCAGAATTCTGTCATGGGAGGGATGCCTAACAGAGGCATCCAGCTGTAAAAATATTCTTGTAATGTAAAATATTATAAAGTCTTAAGTATATATGTTGAGATCGATTAATCTTGTGAGACGAATTTCCTTAATTAGTTCTGAGTCAGCGTAATTCAAAAATGTGTATTTATTGTACACATTTTAAATAGAAAAGAATACTTACAAAAATAGTACAATAATAATAATTAGTATCTTTAAAAATTGTCTTATGAAAGATTTAAGGTTATTTCCATGTAACTTCTATTGTCTAAAATGGCGGAATAACCCTTTGTCTGCTGGAAAGCTGTGTGTGCTGAAACATATGTCTTTCTTCTATGCTGCTGATCTTCCAAGAGACAGTCTGCTGAATCTTTCTACAATTTCAACAGGCTCTAATCTCCCGCCCCAAAGATAACTCCTCCTTTACAAAGGTGTGGGCTAATGAGTGGTTACTTATAACAATCTAACATATGTTAGCACTTAAAACACAACTCCACAGCCTAAAATGACCGGATGTAAGGGGGAAGGTAGAAGGTGGAATTTCAGACTCTATGCAAACTTTCATTTACATTTAAGAAAAGCTTATATAAAATATACAATATTCCTCAAAATCCTGACAGGTTTTAAATATTTACTTCTTCAATTATCGCAAGTCATAACATAGAATTTATTGTCTCAAAGTTCTCTTTCACACAATATGGAAAACTTATATTCTGAATAAAGTATAATAAGCCAATTAAAATTTAGATATTAAGAATATAACACCAGCACAGAGTAAACAGATCAATTGGCTGCACTAAAGGAATCAGGCTCAAAAGGTAAGTGAAAATATATATATTTATTAAGGATAAAGACACACGTGCAAACCAAACACAGCAAACCATGAACAAGCAAGAATGCAAATAATACACAGCAACCCCAAAACCCTAACCTAATTACCTAACTAACTAACTATATATACACATGTAAAGGGAACACATATATAACAAGGCAAGGATGAGAGACAAGGGGAACAGGAGGCCAGGTGGAGGAAGCAGAAGCAAGGGGAGCCAAGTCTCAGGAACCAGGTACAGGAAACAGAGTCCAGGAAGCAAATCAGGAACAGGTTTCTGGCAACAGATCAGGCAGGGACAAGGCTTACAGGAAGGAATTCTGAAGCAATGAGCCTCAGTGAAGGGCGGGCTTATATACTTTCAAGCAATTCCACATCAGGTGCAGCTAGATCACTAGAATGTCCATTTGCTGAGAGACACCCGCTGGTGACCACCAGAACTGCAACCTTTGATGGCGAAAGAAACAGTGACACCAGCAGGCGATCCAAGCAATAACACTGTTCCTGACAGACTGACATGGTTGCAGCTTAGTCATTTAGGTGTTTCCTATACATAAGTGTTATCCTCACATATTTACTAATATCAGTGCTCAGGTTTCCCTTTACTAAAGTAAATTTTGTGATATCTTTGCTTTCTCAGAGAACCTTGGCCTGGGTAAACCCTCTATGGGAGACACAAAAACCTGTTGTCTTGAGCTACCCTGAGTTTATGGCTTCGTTTATAAGTGTATTTGACATTCCTGCACGCTCCGCTTCTGCTGCCAAGTGCCTCATGCCCATCAAACAGAATACGAGAACTGTTGCGAATTACGCCATTGAATTGCGTAGTCTGGCAGCAGAGGTTATGTGGAACAATGAGGCCCTCGTGGCTTCTTTTTCTCATGGTCTCTCAGATACCATCAAGGATGAGATAGCAGCCCGACATATATCCACTGAGCTGGAGAAGTTGATCACGTTTGCCATCCTCATTGACTCCAGACTCAGAGAAACACTCTCTTTTAAGGAGCGCTTATGGAAGCTTCCTGTACATTTTTCTTTGAGCTTTGCAGTCCCACCCTTGCCTCCGTCACTTCCCACGCTTCCTGGTGCCGAGTCGATCAGTGAAGGTGAACCCATGCACTTGGGTTTCACACGTCTCTCTGCGGATAAGAGAGCATTCAGGAGGAGGGAGAGATTGTGCCTTTATTGTGGCCAGGCAGGTCACTTTTTGAAGTCTTGTCCCAACCGCCCAGAGAATGCCTGAACCTTGAGGTCCTGTCATGGACAGACCTTTGGTGGCATTTTTTCGTCCTCAGTTATCCAGAAGGATAAGCCCCCTGGTTTTGGTTACAATTTCTTGGGCTGAGTCATCCGTTAAGATATAATCGACTCTGGGGCTGTAGGCCTGTTCATTGGTGCTGCCTTTGTATCAAAACACTTGATTCCACTGCAGCTGCATGACACTCCACTTGCCATTGAGGCTCTTGACAGTAGACCTCTACAGTCTGCCCATGTGACTCATGAGACGGTTCCGTTGTCCATGGCCGTAGGGGCTCTTCACCATCAGATAATCCAATTCCAAGTTATTTCCTAACCTAAGTTTCCACTGGTTATTGGTTATCCTTAGTTACAGAGGCACAACCCCTCTTTTGATTGGCTCTGTGCTGAGGTTCTCTCCTGGTCACCACAATGCAGTGAGACATGCTTCCTGAAGGTATCCAAGGTCCCGTGCACCTCTTCACACTCCTCCCTGCCGAAGGAGTACCGCAATTTTAGCAATGTCTTTGACAAAGGTCAAGCCGGTAGTTTGCCTCCACACCGGTAATATGATTGCGCAATTGACCTTCCACCTGGTGCCATACCCCCCTCATGGCCGGGTTTACCCTTTGTCGGTCTTGAAGGATAAAGCCATGGAGGAGTATGTTGCAGGCGCACTTTGAGGTTTCATCCACAAATCCTTGTCTCCTGCTGACGCTGGTTGAACTGAGACCTTGTATTGATTATAGGTCGATGATATCCTCATATTTTCCAAGTCCCTGGAGAGACACCACACAGATGTCTGTCGTGTGCTTCAGAAACTTGTCATGGTTATGCAGTGATCTTTCTCTGGTTGCTTACCTCCCCTCATGTGTTTTGACTAAGAGGCCAGCCACTTCCACCTGGTGGTTTTTATAACCTCTCCTCTAAGCATGGCTCCACCCCAGGCCCTATCAGGGAACCTTATATTAACCTGTGCACTGCAAGATAACAGTGCTGATCAACCATTGTGTATTCATTGTGTGTTTGGCTTCCTGGTTTCTGCTTGCTGTTTGTTCTACGTTTGACTCTGTTACCGACCTTGGCGTGTTCTCAACCATTCCTGTCTGCTTGTGACCTTGACCTTTTGCATATCCCTGACCATCCCTGTCTGCCTGTGATCCTGAACCTTTGGCGTGTACTCTGTTGTTCCTGTCTGCTAGTTGCCCTGACCTCTGCTGTATCCCCTTACTATCCTTGTCGTTCCAGCCTGCTGCTTTGTTCTCCTGTAGTCTACTGTGAGTGTGAGCTGTGAGACCCTAGGGGCCGCGACCTGGAGCCAGACTGCAGCGAAGTCTATCCTCACCACTGGAGGCTCTGGCGTACACCTACTGGCTCTTAGACTCCGCGCCCTGGGGAATCTATGCTCCAGCTCCCATTGGGATCTGTGCTAGTGATCATGTAGACCTGTGTCCTGAATCTCCCTGGGTACAATCCGCAGTAGTCAGTCCTAAGGTCCACTACCTAGCGGTGCACTTCCGACTCATACAGAGTGCATCTGTCACCTGGTGACAAAACTAAGAGAGAACAATCTCTATTGTAAATTGGAGAAGTGCAAATTCGATCGTAAACAGGTTAAATTCCTGGGCATTTCCACTGCTGGTTTTTCGATGGACCCAGAGAAACTTCCTGCAGTCCTACAGTGGCCCCGACCCATAGGTTTACGTCCTTTGCAGTGTTTTCTGGGCTTTGCCAACTATTATTGGAAGTTTATTTGTAACTTCTTGTCTCTGGTCAAGCCCCTGACTGATATGACCACAAAGGATGGTAACCCACAGACTTGGTCTCCGCAGTCCGTTAAGGCCTTTGAAAGTCTCAAAGCTGCCTTTATTTCTGCTCCTGTGTTGGCACATCCTAATCCTACGTTACCTTTTATCCTTGAGGTTGAAGCTTCTGAGACTGGTGTTGGCATCCTTCTGTCTCAACATCCTACCTCTGAGAGCGCTATGCATCCTTGTGGGTACTTTTCCAAGAAATTGTCACCTGCAGAGTGCAATTATGAGACTGGTGACAGAGAGCTGTTAGCGATCATTTTAGCTCTGAAAGAATGGAGACATCTCCTCGAAGGTACCACTGTGCTGGCTCTCATTCTTACTGACCATAAGAATCTCACATTGTCTGAGGCTAAATGCCCCTCTCTCAGAAGGGCGCTATGGGCTCTTTTCTTGTCACATTTCAATTACATTGTCTTATTCTCACCCGGTACTAAGAATGTAAGGGCTGACGCTCTGTCATGACAATTTTCCTTCACATCCAAGATTCCTGTGATTCCTCCTGATTGTATTCTGGCTACGGTTCGCACCAGTCTCACTTCTCCTTTGGGTGACAAAATTCTCACTGCTCAGGTCCATGCTCCTCCTGAGAAACCTTGTGACCGCTTTGTCCCAGAGAGTCTCCGTACTGCTGTGCTCCAGACTTACTTTCTCCCAAGGCTGCTGGCCACACTGGGAATAGTCAACTCTTCTGGGCCACTTCCCAACAATTCTAGTGGCCTAGTCTAAGTGCCTATGTAACCACCTTTGTATTTGCCTGTTCCATGTGAGCTCAGAGTAAGACTCCCCAACACCTTCCAGTGAGCTTACTACAACCCATACCCAATAGAGAGAGGCACTGGACCCACCTGTCTATGGATTTAATTGTGGAATTATTCAACACCAAGGGCAACACAGTTATCCTTATGGTGGTTGACTGGTTCTCAAAAATGTCTCATTGTATTCAACTTAAGAAGTTGCCCACTTCTAAGGAACTGGCTTCCATTTTTGTTTGGGAGATCTTTTGCTTACATGGGCTACCCAAGGTAATTGTCTTGGACAGGGGTAGTGAGTTTGTGTCCCTGTTCTGGTGAGACTTTTGTGCACAGTTGGTATATTTCTGACCATCATAACAACGGGTCAGACCTATTACCACGGGCAGAGTTTGCTCACAATAGGGCTTTGAATTCTGCTTCCCGATTGTCCCCATTTATGATGAACTATGGTTTCCAACCTTCCATGTTACCTGATTCTTTTGTTCCGCAGAGTATTCCTGCATTAGAGGAACATCTCCGTGGTCTTCGTTCCACTTGGGCACAAGTCCAGGAGGCTTTGCGACATGCTAATGATAGGTACAGACTCCATGCTGACCGCAGACACCTGCCTGTGCCTTCCTACCAGGTTGGGGACAGGGTTTGGCTGTCAACTCGCAACTTCCGACTTCGTGTTCCTGCTCTGAAGTTCGCACCTCTTTCCGTATTCTTCGCATGATTAAGCCAGTGGCTTACGCATTAGACCTTCCTTCTAATATGTATATATCAAAAGTATTTCATGTCTCCTTATTAAAACCTTTGGTCTGCAACCGCTTTACCACCTTGGTGTCACGTCCTTACCCTATACAGGTTGAGAACTGTGAAGAGTATGAAGTACAGTGCATTATTGACTCCCGTAGGTTCCGTGGGCGCATATAGTAACTGGTGCATTGGAAGGGCTATGGTCCGGAGGAACGCTCTTGGGTCTCATCCTCGGACGTACATGCCCCTATTCTCCTCTGTGATTTCCATAAACAGTTTCCCCTCAAGCCTGGCTCTCCTCTGAGGGGGAAGAGTCATTAAGGAGGGGGTACTCTCAGGGCTGAGGTCAGCCCTTGTCAGAAACCATGAATGAGACCGAGACAGAAGTACAATTAAATCACACTTGTTTATTAAATAAAAATAAAACGGTAAATAGAGAAAGCGTAGTCAAAGCATAAGCAGAGTCCAGTAACCAGATCGGGTAATCAGCCAGGCCAGAGTTCAAAACCCAGATCGGTTAATCAGCCAGGCCAGAAGTCAGGGATCCAAGTAGAGCAACAGCAAGCAGGATAAAGAGCCAGAAGGGATGTCAGCAAGTCAGTCTTTAAACAGAACCTCAGGAGATGGTTTCTTGTGATGTGACCAAGGCGAAGGCAGATGTGAAGTGAGATGGACAGCTTTAAGTAGGCAGGTCAGACGAGCATGATCAGGAACAGCTGGTAACTGTGGAGAGAGATGAGAGCTGGCAATTAGCCGACAGCTGAGCAGCCAGCCTAGAGAAGGAAGGGCTAAGCCAGCCCTGACAGCCCTTCCTTCTCTGAGCTGGCTGCTCAGCTGTCAGCTAATTGGCAGCTCCTATATCTCCACAGTTACTTACCTGAAGCAGATATCCTGCTCATCAGTCCTGCCTACTTAAGCTGTCCAGCCCAGAGGATCTCTGACTTCACCTTGGTCAACATCACAGAGACTATCTCCTACGTTGCTTGGCTGACATCCCTTCTGCCTCCAGATCCTGCTTGCTGTTCCACTACATTGATCCCTGACCTTCTGGCTTGGCTGACTATCTGTTCCATTTTTATTTTTATTTTTTTAATAATGGATGCATTATTATTTTCCACCTTTACCCAGGCTTTGTATCCACCAGTCAAATACATAGTTTCCAGTTACCTTATTTTACCCTCTATGGTCATCAGATGATCCACCAGTGGGTTCTACCTTTTCGATTGGTCTGGCTTCAATATTAGTGTTTTTCTTGTTTATCCAACTTCTTTATTCATCTTTATACAGGTAAATATCTCCTTTGGGCTGGGGTGGTGCCATTGGCAGTCTAGACTTGTGGTAATATTTTGTATTCATATTAACATAACACATGCTATCTGATATTTCTATTGTTTGTATTGTAATATTTTGTGTATTGTTATTTGTAGTGCCTGTAAAATATCATTGTCCTGAGGAAGCTACTGGACATGGTGAATCATATTGAGAACAATACATTTTTTCAGCCGCACTGTCTAATATTGTACTGTAATATTGGATGAATTTTAAATCATGCTTTTGATCAATGTTTTCTAAAATAAAATGATATTTTTATAATGTTTGTGTTTTGAATTGCACCTTGAAAGTCACATGTTTTCTTTTTTCTTGTTTGTTTACAATAGCTGGGATGCTGTGCCTATATAATTATTAGGTGTGAAGCAACTATTTGGATCCATGCTTTGACTACGTTTGTTCTATTTACTTTTATTGTTAACCACTTAAGGACCGCCTCATGCCGATGTACGTCGGCAGAATGGCACGGCTGGACACAATCATGTAGATATACATGATTCTTTAAGTGCCCAGCTGTGGGTCGGGAGTGCGCCGCCAGGGAGCTCCCGACCCGGTCCTGTGGTCTGTGACCGTGGCGCAGGACCAACGGACCTGATCGCCGCTGGTGTCCCGCAATCGGGTCACAGAGCTAAAGAACGAGGAGATGTCTTTGTAAACAAACCTCTCCCTGTGCTTCCCTGTGTGGCTGTCACGATCGTCTCTTCCCTTTTATAGGGAAGGACGATCAGTGACATCACATGCCAGGCCACGCCCCCTTATGATAAAAACAAACAAACACATAACGTCATACATAACACTACACTGCCCCCTAGTGGTTAACTCCTTCACTGCCAGTGTCATTTACACAGGAATCAATGCATTTAAAGTGGTTGTAAACCCTTACAAACCACTTTGACCTACAGGTAAGCCTAGATTAAGGCTTACCTGTAGGTCCAAGAAATATCTCCTAAACCAATACGGTTTAGGAGATATTTGCATGCGCCGTAGACATCGGTGCGCAGGCGCACTGAGCGCGGCATTTCCAACAACGGAGCTGCCGCGCGTGTCGGCTCCCGTGCGCATGCGCGGGAGTGACGCCATCGCGGCTCCGCCGAATGACAGCGGCGGAGCTGCGAGACCCCACCGAAAAGATGTACGCCCCGGACTACAGGGGACAGCGGTGACTTCGCTGGCTCCTGTGTCAGGTAAGTGACACATAATGGGCTACTATGTGATGCATAGTAGTCCATTATGCTTTGCCTTTGCAGGGAATGAAAGAGGAAGTAAACCCATCAGGGTTTACTTCCTCTTTAAATAGCATTGACTTCTGTATATCTGACAATGGTCCCAAAAATGTGTCAAAAATGTCTGATGTGTCCGCCATAATGTCACAGTCACAATAAAAATCGCTGATCGCTGCCATTACTAGTAAAAAAAAAAATATTAACAAAAATGCTATAAAACTATCCCCTATTTTGTAAACGCTATAACTTTTCTGTAAACCAATCAATAATCGCTAATTGTGATTTTTTTTTACCAAAAATATGTAGAAGAATACGTATCGGCCTAAACTGAGGAAAAAAAAATTTTTTTAGATATTTTCTGGGGATATTTATTATAGCAAAAAGCCGCTCTATTTTTGTTTATAGCGCAAAAAATAAAAACCGCAGAGGTGATCAAATACCACCAAAAGAAAGCTCTATTTGTGGGAAAAAAAGGACGCCAATTTTGTTTGGGAGCCACGTCGCACGACCACGCAATTGTCAGTTAAAGCGACGCAGTGCCGAATCGCAAAAAGGGGCCTGGTCCTTTGGCTGCAAATTGGTCCGGGGCTTAAGTGGTTAACCACTTGCCTACTGGGCACCTAAACAAACCTCCTACCCAGACGAATTTTCAGCTTTCGGTGCTTTCACATTTTGAATGACAGATGGCACTAATACGTGGCACCGATGACAGATGGCACTGATGACAGATGGCACTGATAAGTGGCATTGATGACACGTGACACTGATGACAGATGGCACGTGACACTGACAGGTGACACTGATGACAAATGGCACTTATACGTGGCACTGATGACAGATGGCACTATGTGGCACTGATGACACGTGGCACTAATGTGGCACTGATGACAGATGGCACTGGGGACAAATGGCAATGACAGGTGACACTGGGGACAGATGGCACTGACAGGTGGCACTGGGAGCAGGTGGCACTAGGGGCGGATGGCACTTTATTTTACTTTTTTTAACTTACGGCTGCTGCAGCCGTTCATCTCTCCCTCCTCACACGCTGTCTGTGTGAGGAGGGAGAGCAGCGCTGAGAGATGATCTCATATGTTTACATCATTTACTCATCACTCATGGACACGCCGATCGCGCTGTAAACGGCCGCTGTGATTGGCCATTTACAGCGATTTGTGACTGGCTGTGTCCGGGGGACACGGCCAGCACAGAACTTCCCCGTTGCGTGCCCACAGCGACACGCAGAGGGGAGGTAAATAGGAGGACGTCCAGGGACGCCCTCCCGGCAGGAAACGTCCGTGCTGTAGCCGTCTTTCGGGAAGTGGTTAAACAAGTGTGATTTTACTGTACTTCTGTCTTGGTCTGATTCATGGTTTCTGACAGAGTTCCAGTCTGTATAAAAATAATTAAAAGTCAGCAGCTACAAATACTATAGCTGCTAACTTTGAGGGTACTTTCACACTAAGGCACTTTTCAGGCATTTTAGAGCTAAAAATAGCGCCTCTAAAGCACCTGAAAAGTGCCTCTCATGTCTCCCCAGTGTAAAAGGCTGAGTGCTTTCACAATGGGGCAGTGAGCTTGCGAGACGGGAAAAAAACACCCAGCTAGTGGTTGAAAAGCTAAAACGATGGTAAAGCACCGTTAAAACTAGTGGCTCTTTACTGCTAATGCCGGGTGCTTTCACTGTGAGAGGATCCTTAGTATAAGGACATTTACCTGTCCATTGGCTTTGGGTGCAGGCACTGGTATTGCTAGTAAGGGAAATCGGCAGTGAAGTCTTGCTGCACTTTTTGAATGGTCCCGTCGTCTTCTGGTACACACAGGTCCCAGAAGGCAGCAGGGGGAAAGAGGAGGGCCCGATGCAATCGCGGAAATCACATACCTCATTGAGACAAGGTAGGACGGAAGTCCAGCTGAAAATTAACACAAAGGGTACCAAAAAGATATCCAAAAATGAGGTTGTGTGGGGTGCTCTATTGTTTAATACCTTGTTGCATTTTAGCCCAGAACTCCGCTTTAAGTGTAAGTTCACCTTTACAGAAAATCTGTATGGTGAACTTACACTGGACCCCCGCCCATCCAGCCCCAGTCCCGCTAACCTGGAGTCCTGCTATCACCCGCTGTGAGACATTGGGTTGTTGCTTTACTGGTCCAGGGATTTGAAATCCCGCAGCTTTCTCTCCTCTTCTCCAGCACTGACAGGACGGGCTAGCCGGGTTCCTATTGGTCAGTGCTGTCCATGTGACGGTGCTGAGGCCAATTAGAATATATCCGTACATGCAGAGAGGTACGTTTAGGTGATTAAGCCGCAGGGATTTCTAATCCTCGGACCGGTAAAGCGGCGATCTGATGTCTAACAGTGGGTGATCGCGGGACTCCAGATCAGCGGAAGTAGGGGGGATGAGGAAGGGGATCCAGTGTAATTTCACCTTACAGATTTTCTGTAAAGGTGAACTTACCCTTTAAAGGGTAACTTCACTTTCATGGTGAAAAAAAAATAACAAAAAATAAATAAAATATAGCGTACACAATTGCAACACAAGCCATATTGTGATTGAATGTTATTAAAAATGACCTTTGCTTTTCAATCTGTAGCCGCTGTAATTTTCGGAAAATGCGGTGCAATATGGCTACCTGGAGTTGTTCTTTACAGAGAATGTACACTGAACACACCCCAGAAACATACATTTCTGCTTGTGTGATTGGCTCACCAATTTTCCGTGAAGTCTGCCTAAAGCCGCGTACACACGGGCGGACTGTCTGGCCAACTTAGTCCGCCGAAACACATTTCAGCGGACAGTCCGCTCGTGTGTGGGCTTCAGCGGACTTTTTCAGCATGCAGTCTGGCGGACTAAGTATTTCGGAATTTCCGTAATACTGTCTGTCGGACTCGCATTTCGGCGGACAATCCGCCCGTGTGTATGCCAGTCCGCCGTACTTTTGAAATGAGCGGACTTTTCCCGCCCGGAGAAAAGTCCGCTCATTTCGAGCGGGTATCCAGGTAGGCGGGGCCCGCGAAGGAGACGTCGCTGGCCCCGCCGCCTGGTATGGACTTAAAGGGGAACCCCAACGCCGAAAAAACCCATGTGACATAAAGCCATGTGACACCGCCCCATTGTCCCTATATAAGTGGCCGCGCAGTGCGTCCCTGGCATTCCGGCCGGAGAGATCGTCGAGGCAACATCTCCTGGAGAAGAAGAAGAAGAAGAAGAAGAAGAAGAACGGAAGGCAGCGGCGGCGGCGACAGAAGACCGGGCCACCGCCTGTAAAAGAGCTATAAGAAGGCGCGGTGGCCCGGCAGAAGAACCGAAGCGGGGGACAAGACCCCCGAAGTCGGGAGAAGAGGCCGGCGGCGAGGAAGAAAGCCGGACTCCTCCGCTAGCAAAAGAGCTACAAGAAGATAGCGGAGGAGTCCGGCGAGAAGACCCCCGAAGACGGAAGACCCCCGGAGCTGTGCAATAAAGTATTTTATCTCGTGTGTTGTGTTTTTTTTGTACTTTTATTTTACAGGTGAATGGGTAGGGGTACATTGTACCCCATACTCATTCACATAGGGTGGGGGGCCGGTATCCGGGGGCCCCCTTATTAAAGGGGGCTCCCGGATTCCGATAAGCCCCCCGCCCGCAGACCCCGACAACCAATGGCCAGGGTTGTCGGGAAGAGGCCCTTGTCCTCATCAACATGGGGACAAGGTGCTTTGGGGTGGGGGGGCCGCGCGGCCCCCCCTTCCCCAAGGCACCCCCCATGTTGAGGGCATGCGGCCTGGTACGGTTTAGGAGGGGGGGCGCTCGCTCGCCCCCCTTTCCTTTCCGGCTGGGTAGCGTGCTCGGACAAGGGTCTGTTGTGGACTTGGGGGGGACCTCCACGCCGATTTTTTTCGGCGTTGGGGTTCCCCTTTAAGTCCATACCAGGCGGCGGGGTCAGCGACGTCTCCTTCGCGGGCCCCGCCTACATGGAGACGCGCTCGAAATGAGCGGACTTTCCTCCGCGTGTGTGGGCGAGTCCGTTCATTTCAAAAGTAGGGCGGATAGTATGGCGGACTTAGTACGCCGTATTAGTCCGCTAAAAAAGTGGTGTGTGTGGTCAAGTCCGTTCATTCGAAAGTATGACGGACTGTCCGTCGGATTGTCTGATGGACTAAGTTGGCCAGACAGTCCGCCCGTGTGTACGCGGCTTAAGATACAGGTCATATTTCAGGCATCCCCTGCAACAAAAATTTTATTTTTGGTGAGATACTCCCAATAGGAACACATAGGGATGCAGGCCCAGCAGCTTTTCTCATTGGCACTCTGCAGCTGCACTGCTGATTGATAATTATGAAACCACTCCAATTAGACCCACTCAGTACAGAGACACAGAGAAACAATACAGTGATTTCTTCAGAATAACAAAAAGGTAGGAATCTGCAACAAAGTTTGTTACAAACCTTGCAATGTAGATAGATCACCTGGGGGGAATGATTTTTTTTCTCAACAAAAGTGGAGTTACGCTTTAAATACTCTTTGATTACCATGAGCTTCTGGTTGCTGAGGGACACCTGCTGGTGGACACCAAAAATGCAGCCTATAGGTCTATAAGCCACAGTGCCAACAGTACGCGAACCAATTCCTGACATGAACAACCTTGCCCCCTCCCCCATTTTCTACTTTCTGTTACAAAACATATCCAATAAAAAAAAATGTTTTTTTTTCATAAATTTAGGCCAAAATATATTCTGCTACAAGTCTTTGGTAAAAACAAAATCCCAGTAAGTGAATATTAATTGATTTGTGTGAAAGTTACAGCATCTACAAACTATGATGTATATACTGGAATTTATGCAGCTTTGAGGCTATACAGGTAATGGCAGTGCTCAGTGACTTAGGACTGCTGCTAGTGTCGTAGGTAATCTTGCGCTTACAGACCCTCGCTGAGAGGTACACTAACTGAATCTAACATCAGTAGTGACACTAACACAGTGATCAGATAGAATACTGTACACTGTCACTGTACTACTGACACTGGCTAGGAAGGGGTTAACATCAAGGGGCAATCAATGGGTTAACTGTGTGCCTAACAAGTGTAATATGTGTAATATGTGCTGCTTTGATCTGGCTGTTTTTGGGGAGAAGAAACAGTGTCGGATTGTTGCTCTGTGTACAGTCACATGTGTTTTTTATAAACCAGGACTCTGTGCTGTGATTAGATACAGCCGATCAGCAGGTCTCGGCCATAAATCATTGGCTGACCCCTACTCACAAAATCGTCCAAGCCTGCAGCTGCCCTCTGGCAGAAAATCTATTGTGACCGAGCAGCAAGTAGTTAAAGGATCGCTAAAGGCAAAAAATGTTTTAAAAAATAAATAAATAACAAACATGTTATACTTACCTCCACTGTGCAGCTCATTTTGCACAGAGTGGCCCCAAACATCCTCTTCTGGGGTCCCATGGCGGCTGTCTCGGCTCCCTCCTGCAAGGACTCCACAACTTCATACGAGCTCCCTCGCATAGTGTGGAGTACTTGCGGGCGAGCTTCCGTGATACAGCGAGCGGCCATAGCCACTCGCTGTATCACTCGGCCCCGCCCCCCCGCATCATTGGATGTGATTGACAGCAGTGCGAGCCAATGGCTGCGCTGCTTTCAATCCATCCACTCTAGCCAATCAACAGCCAGGGTGAGTGGCGAAGAGGATGTCGGTGGCGAGCGTGGGACTTTCGATCGGTCAGGTAAGTAAAACGGGGGGGGGGGGGGCGACGGCGTTGTCAGATGTTTTTTCACCTTAATGCATAGAATGCATTAAGGTGAAAAAACATTTACCTTTTCAACCCCTTTAAAATGGAAGTAAACCAGCCAAGGCAGCCAAGGAAGCTGCCATCTCTGATCTGCAATTTTCACAGTAAGGATAATGTGATCAGTTACGACACCAGCCATTTATTGGCTCGACATTTCAGGTTGGGGCACAAGTAACTGTGGGAGTTATCATTCACAGCATGCCTTGAATATAACCATGTTGGAGAACATTTACATTGATGAGTTTAGTTTCACTTTATGCAATGCATTTGTGATGGGTTCATGAAAACAGACATTAAAAAAATACACTAACAAATGGAGAAAAGTGAACACAGATGTGAACCTGGCCTAAGGCTGGGTTCACATTGTGTCCGGACACGGCTCAAAGCAGGGGCCGAGTGCGTCCATGTTCTCAGTTTCAGGGACGAATTAGGCCCAAATTTTTGCCTGAATTCGGACCTGAAACTAAGCCAAAGATGCACTGGACTCCTGTCCAATTCACTCCGCAGCCGCCCCGGAGATGTGTGAACTTACTCCATAGAGAGCCGGTCACACTCTCCTGTAATGCGAATTGGATGTGGGGAAACCCACATCTAATTCGCATCAGTGTGAACCCAGCCTAAAAGTTGTTTATACTTCCCAGATCACTTCTCAAGTTTAGATTTTCTTGGCTTGCTAGTGTGAATAAGGGTTCCAACAGTTGTCCCTGGAAAAATTGATATTTTTGAAACATTTTCTCTTACCTTTTTTTACTCTGGGCCAAAAAAAAATTTGGATTTCCCTTTACTTTGCTTTTCTGCAACTATGGTCATCAGTACATATAGAGATTGGCGAATCTCCCCAGTGGAACAACAACTTGAGATAGGGTCCAAACCTTCCCTCCGCCATCCAAGTACATGTTTTGCCCACTGATACACTTTGAGGCAGAGGTGTCCAACTTTTTGAACTTCCTGGGCCACATTGGAAAAAGAGGAATTGACTTGGGTCACACATAAAATACACTAACTGCTAACTGTGTGGGGGGGTGCTAATGAGCAGTAAAAGTAAGGCCGATCACAAGCTAACGATCACTGAAAGTTGTTGTGTATATATGTGGATATGGATAGATAATGTACCTATCTGGGCAATATAACGTACAAAATCATTTATTTTTATTTTTTTTTATAAAAGGAAAAGAGAGCAACATAAAACAAGTGCGTTAATTGATACAGGTTTTCATAAACGAATGCGCCAATATCTAGTTTGATGGATGTAGTAGCAATTCTCAATAAATTCTCAAGGTGCCCACCAGATATTTTGGTTCTAATTTTGCCCATCATGCACTTTATCCTTGAAAACAGTTGCTGAAACCTGATGACATGAATAAGGCGTGATTATGAAGAGTGGGAAATTATTATTTGGGAAGGTAAAACTTATAAAACTCCTGTAAAAAGACACTGTCACATTATTGTTTGACTGCACGTGTCATCCCAAAATAATCAACATTTTTAACCACTTCACTACATCATATGACCTGCGGCGATCGCAAGGCCGCACAGCAGTGCAATCTGTCACTGGCCATGTCTAGTGCATAAACATGCATTTATTTTCAGTAAAATGCAGATCCCTGCACATAGGCAAAGTTTACACTTCCGCTTGACCTTGCTGCATCTCTGAAAGGACATCTGCGGGTGGATTGTTCTTCACAGTTGTATGACAGGTGGTGGTGACATGTTGCCTCCCTTTTTTAACCCTGTAAATCCTGCACCAGGGTGGTTGTGGCGCAGCACTTTTCACTTGAATGGGCTGCGTTAATGCCTGCTGAACGCAACAGGGTATGATTGTGTAAAACCTTTTCAGGCTGCCCTATTCACTTGAATAGGTTGTGGTACTGCTTACTTAAAGCAGGAATAAACCTGCTGACATTTTTTTTTTCAGACTGGCAAGAGAAAAGGCATAATGAGCTAGTATGCACCGCATACTAGCACATTATGAAATACTTACTTTAGAACGAGGCCCCAACATCTCACCCGATCCACGCCGAGGGAGCTGACATGTTCCCATCTGCGTGTCTTCTGGGTATGGCAGCTCTGGTGCTGTGAGTGGCCAGAGCGGCGATATCGTCACTCCCGCTCAAGCGCATGGGAGATTTCTTTCCGGCATTGTCCGGCGTCTGCCGGGCTTTCAGCTGAGTATCCCCTGTGCGCATGCACTGCTGCAGCGGCTCATTGCGAGGGGAATATCTTCTAAACCATACAGGTTTAGGAGATTTTTTTTACCTACAGGTAAACCTGTAGGTAAAAGTAAAAAAAATAAAAATAAAAATAAACACTATACAACCGCTTTAAGCATTGCTCTTCAGAAGGTTTAGCTCCCTTCCTGACCAGGTCATTTTTTGCGTTTCTTTAACTGAATTTTAAGGCTTTTTACCCACAAATAGAGCTTTCTTTTGGTGGTATTTAATCACCTCTGCAATTTTTGTTTTGTGCTATAAACAAAAAAGAGCGACAAAAAAAAAAAACCAAAACGATATTTCTTACTTTCTGCTATAAAACAAATCTAAGATAAAAAATGGACAGGTACGTGATTTTGCACAGAACCACCTTGTAGCAGTATATATATACAATATACGGTCACAACAAGGGGTATATTTCCGAGTACAACCCCGCCAGACTCCGCATTCACTTGAATGGATTGCGGTAGTCACTGCCAAACACAACAAGGGGTATAATTCTGTGTACATCCCTATTATGCTGCACTTGAGTGGTTCATGGCGGTGCTTGTTGAATGCAGTTGTGGTATAATATTTTGTATGTAGGGGGCATAACCCTTTGCAGGGAGGCCTTGACTTTTTGGGCTTACCAGTTACCTCCGCTTGGCTTGTTCTTCCACGTCTAGGGGTTCCCAGGGTTGATACCCAACAACTTTGGATGCTGACATCAATAAAGTCCTTTTGAAAGGTTTTATTTTGCATGGGTAACATCCAATAACAGTCTCGTATAGGAACAGAGGGCAAGGGTGAAGAACTCAGGCACCTTGAACTGCAGACATAACAAAGTCTCTAGTACCACCCAAAGAGTAGCCACTCACAGCTGGGCACTTCAAGGCTGAACAAATCTCTAGCCAGAGATCATGGCAGTCAGCACTTTGATTCACAACTTGTAAAATCTCTGACCTTGAACAAGTTGTAACTGAATGTGAACAGGAACCTTTTTCCTCAGTACCTGGAACGTTCTCTGTCTCCTTGAGAGTACTGGAAAAAGCGTGGATTCATCAATGTCCTTCACAAATCAGTATCCAGGCACTTCTCAGGATGCCAGCTTGTTGGCCCTCCTCCAAAGAGTCCTCCCCTGGTCACCTTCACGAGCTGTGGTGCCTCTCCAAGCCGAGAGCACACCCGGACGCCTTGAATCCTCCCTCAGTTACTGCACCTCAGACCAGCTGGTTCCGAGACTCGGGAACAGACGGATCCTTACCCCAGACCAGGCGGGTCTATTGGGGGTAACCAACAGAAGCAGAGTGATGCAGAGTGACGGATGCTCTGTGACCGGGACCCCTCATGGGGCTACTCCAGTCCAGGAACAGACTGATAGGGCCTCACGAACGAACCACCCGTAACCTCAACATCTTAAGTATCCTTCCCCAGACTCCTCAACAGGGCTCGGCACACCCACTGATTGGCTCTGAGGAATCTGGACAAAACGTCCAACCAGGTCTGGTTCTGGCCTGTCATGTGCACCTCACTGTACACATGACCAAGCAGAACTCTAACACAGCCCAGCCACACTGATGTCAAAGTTAACCTACATAATTAACCCTCAGAACCCCATTACCGTTCAGAGGCAAAAACTAAATTTACAATCGAATGAAACTTTATCCAAAATGTCGTCCGCTACATGTACAAGCTTGTCAGGATGTCCCATTCACTGGAATGGATTGTGGTAATAGCTGCTGAACCCAACAAGGGGTATAATTCTGCATACTACCCCATTGGGGTGCACTTGAGTGGTTCGTAGTGGTGCCTTCTGAACACAGTGGGGGTATGTGGGGTTTATTTACTAAAGCTAGAGAGGGTAACATTTGTCACAGTTCTGCACAGAACCCAATCGGCTTCTAACTTCAGCTTGCTTAATTAAGCTTTGGCAATAAATCCTGGAAGCTGATTGGTTTCTATGCAGAATTGTGACTAATGTTCGCCTCTCTCTAGCTTTAGTAAATAAACCCCATTGTGTACATGCCTGTCAGGCCGTCACGTTCTCTTGAATAATGGGGTTTTGTGTCTTCCTGCTGAATGCAGCTGGGTATAATTTGGCGTACACCCCTATCAGGCTGCCTTTGCAGTAAAAATGGGGTTCAACCATGTGTTTTTGCCGCCCTCCCGACAATACTTGTGAAGGAGCACTTAAAAACCATTTCCATTTAAACGCAATTATAAACGAGGCCTAGAAGGTTTATTCTGATAGACAAACAGCAACAGTACGGCGCAGTGCTGCTGAACTACATTGGTTGTTGAAGGGCTAGACCGCGCATGCGTTAATCTCGCGGCCAGGCCTGAAGTGAACGATGCGAGACGGGAATTTGCAGCGCTGTGTCTATGGATTTGATGAGGGGCCGCTGTTAGCGCGCTACATTGTACCGAGGGGCCTTCCTCGTCACACCGGCATTCTTACAAGTCAGCTCTTTGTTGGGCCCATCGAAGCCTCGCCCCCATCGTTTCCTTTTGTTTCCCCCGCCCCTCTAGTGAAAAAAAATCAATATGGCAGGGGCCTGGATGTGCCAGTGATACAATACGAGAGGATTTATAATGCTGAAGAGTACGGGCTATTTTCGGGCAGTGGAATGTCCGTTCAGGCAGGCTTGCCGGCGTCCCCATTGTCACTTCAGGCACCGAGGAAGAGGAGGGCTCGTGACTTGTGAGGGGGGACAGGCCCGGAACGGGGCAGGTGAGAGCTGCTGGATACCATGGACTCCAAGCGTTCCTACTTTGTGTGTGTGTTGTTTACATCGGGGCGGGGGGGGGGGGGGCACCATTCCACACCAACAAGGAAGGGGGGCACCATTCCACACCAACAAGGAAAGGGGGCACCATTCCACACCAACAAGGAAGGGGGGGCACCATTCCACACCAACAAGGAAGGGGGGGGCACCATTCCACACCAACAAGGAAGGGGGGGCACCATTCCACACCAACAAGGAAGGGGGGGCACCATTCCATACCAACAAGGAAGGGGGGGCACCATTCCACACCAACAAGGAAGGGGGGGCACCATTCCACACCAACAAGGAAGGGGGGGCACCATTCCACACCAACAAGGAAAGGGGGGGCACCATTCCACACCAACAAGGAAGGGGGGGCACCATTCCACACCAACAAGGAAGGGGGGGCACCATTCCACACCAACAAGGAAGGGGGGGCACCATTCCACACCAACAAGGAAGGGGGGGCACCATTCCACACCAACAAGGAAGGGGGGGCACCATTCCACACCAACAAGGAAGGGGGGGCACCATTCCACACCAACAAGGAAGGGGGGGCACCATTCCACACCAACAAGGAAGGGGGGGCACCATTCCACACCAACAAGGAAGGGGGGGCACCATTCCACACCAACAAGGAAGGGGGGGCACCATTCCACACCAACAAGGAAGGGGGGGCACCATTCCACACCAACAAGGAAGGGGGGGCACCATTCCACACCAACAAGGAAGGGGGGGCACCATTCCACACCAATAAGGAAGGGGGGGCACCATTCCACACCAACAAGGAAGGGGGGGCACCATTCCACACCAACAAGGAGGGGGGGGCACCATTCCACACCTACAAGGAAGGGGGGGGCACCATTCCACACCAACAAGGAAGGGGGGCACCATTCCACACCAACAAGGAAAGGGGGCACCATTCCACACCAACAAGGAAGGGGGGGCACCATTCCACACCAACAAGGAAAGGGGGCACCATTCCACACCAACAAGGAAGGGGGGGCACCATTCCACACCAACAAGGAAGGGGGGGCACCATTCCACACCAACAAGGAAGGGGGGGCACCATTCCACACCAACAAGGAAGGGGGGGCACCATTCCACACCAACAAGGAAGGGGGGGCACCATTCCACACCAACAAGGAAGGGGGGGCACCATTCCACACCAACAAGGAAGGGGGGGCACCATTCCACACCAACAAGGAGGGGGGGGGCACCATTCCACACCAACAAGGAAGGGGGGGGCACCATTCCACACCAACAAGGAAGGGGGGGGGCACCATTCCACACCAACAAGGAAGGGGGGGGCACCATTCCACACCAACAAGGAAGGGGGGGCACCATTCCACACCAACAAGGAAGGGGGGGGCACCATTCCACACCAACAAGGAAGGGGGGGGCACCATTCCACACCAACAAGGAAGGGGGGGGCACCATTCCACACCAACAAGGAAGGGGGGGGCACCATTCCACACCAACAAGGAAGGGGGGGGGGCACCATTCCACACCAACAAGGAAGGGGGGGGGCACCATTCCACACCAACAAGGAAGGGGGGGGCACCATTCCACACCAACAAGGAAGGGGGGGGCACCATTCCACACCAACAAGGAAGGGGGGGGCACCATTCCACACCAACAAGGAAGGGGGGGGCACCATTCCACACCAACAAGGAAGGGGGGGCACCATTCCACACCAACAAGGAAGGGGGGGCACCATTCCACACCAACAAGGAAGGGGGGGCACCATTCCACACCAACAAGGGGGGCACCATTCCACTCACTCTCGTCTAATGATTTACATTTCACATTGTTTCCATGTGTGTCTGCCTTCTGCTCCTTCTAATGAATAGTTGTTGGATTGTGCCAAAGCTTTTCACTTAAAGCGGAGGTCCACCCTAAAGTGGACCTTCCGCTCATTGGAACCCTCCCCCCTCCTTCCGGCGCCACAATTGGCACCTTTCAAGGGGGAGGGGGGTGCAGGTACCTGTACAGTACAGGTATCTGCACCCACTTCCAGCGTAGATTCTGCAGAAGGTACGCCCCTTTCCGAAGGTCCCCCGCTGCCTGCTGGAAAACGCACGGATCCCAGAGACAGCGGGGACCATCCTTATTGCGCAGCTCGACTCGCGCATGCGCAGTAGGGAACCGGGAAATGAAGCCGAAAGGCTCCACTTCCTGATTCCCATACCCAAGATGGCGGCGGCAGCACCCGAGAGACGATCGAGAGATCGGCTTCGGGTGCCGACATCGCGGGCGCGCTGGGCGGGTAAGTGTCATTATTTTAAAAGTCAGCAGCTGCAGTATTTGTAGCTGCTGGCTTTTAAAAAAAAAAAAAAAAACAAACGGCGGACTCCCGCTTTAATTTTTATGGTGAAGTGATAACAGCGCTTTGTCTCCAATCTGTACATGCTGTGCCTGTGTTTTCTTTCTGTCCAGTCGCAAATGACTAGTCCATGCAAAATTGACATTTAGCTTAGGTTCATGTTGCAGCAATTTGGCATGCGATTTGACATGTCAAATTGGGTGCTATTGCTGGCAAGGGCACCATCCAAATTGGTCATCGATTCTCAAAAGTAGATTCTGTACTACTTTTGGCGACTTCGGGGTGTGATTTCAATAGACCTCTGTGCAGAAAACCCACACAGATGTCTCTGAAATCGCCCCCCGATATCGCGCCTGACACGCCGGAATGAAATCGTGCGGGTTCAGCTGAACTCGCACAACTTCATTCCCGCTGTCAGTGTGATCCTGGGCTCAAAGTGATTCTAAAGGATGTCATGTTGGCTATTTTAACCTATGGATACGTTTTTATAATAAAGCTTATCAGGTAAAATGAATATCCCCAAACGTGCGCTGTTTAGGAGATATTCCAGTGATGTCACTGGTGCATGCGCTCTGGAGTAACAGATCAGAGATCTGTTCTGTAAAAAGTGACTCGCATGTGCGAGAGTGATGTCATCACAGCTCACCCAGTCAGAAGGCCGGAGTCTGTGAACCTGGCAGGAAGACCGGGGGAAGATAGAAGGCCCTGTCAATGGTGACAGCGTGCCATTGGGGGGCTCGGTTTTAAGGTAGGTTTCTCAATGTGTTAGTATGCAATGACGTTGCCTTGCTGGGTGAAATTTTTTTTAACGAGTTTACCACCGCTTTAATAAAACAAAAAAAAACAAAAAAAAACGTTTTACACAGAGCAGCCCCGAGCCTCCCCCTTTTTTTTTTTTGGGATCCCCAACAGCGGTCCCGGCTTCTCTCCCCTGCTGAATGCACCCAATGGCAGCAAGTCTCTTGCTATGGAAGCACTTGAGCAGGCTGTGTTCCTGTAAATGGACTTTGTCCATTCACACACAGAGTACAGCTCAGCCCACTCTCTTCCCATTGGCTCACTGGCTGTGATTGACAGCAGCAGGAGCCAATGGCGAGAATAAAAAACCGCAAAACTCCTGGTGAAGCAGCATTGGAAGTCCAATGTGCATGGAGCCTTACAAAGCATTTGCAGAGCTCCAGCCCCCCCCCCCCCCCCACAAAAAATGAAACGTCAGCAGCTAGAAATACTGCAGCTGCTGACTTTTAATATATGGACACTTACCTGTCCAGGCAGCCTGTGATGTCGGCACTCCAGCTGATCTTCTGCTGTTGAGTGCAGCCGCCACCATTAATGGTAAGGGAACCTTGCAGTGAAGACTTTTGGCTTCACAGCTGGTTCCCTACTACACATGCCCGAAGGCTACGCTTTCTCATTGGTCCGGCAGCGGAGGAAGGAGGGGGCCAAACTTCAATGACAGGTACCCCCCTGAAAGGTGCTAAATGTGGAACCGGATGGGGGGGGGGTGTGTCGAGACCGATGAGTGGAAATTCCACTTTTCAGTGGAACTCTGCTTTAAGGTACCTTTTTATCTCCATTTTGTAAATGTTGAACACATTCTAATAGGAGTATTGATTGCCACTTTAAACAAGCTTATAGTCTTTCAGCATGTTTTCAACAAGCTTTAAGAAGTGCTGAAGCCTGCCAGCAGCGTGCTTAACCGTCCGCGGATGTACGTGATCTCGCGAGGCTTGTCTAGCGGGCGTGCAGCAAGCTCTGTGAGTCTGACAGCGGGTCCCGCGGACTCGATGTCCGCAGGCATACCCGCGATCGTCTCACGGACAGGAAGAACGGGGCGATCCTAATGTAAACAAGCATCTCCCCGTTCCGCCTAGTGACAGTGTCACTGATCAGCTCTCCCTGTGATCGGGAACGCCGATCAGTGACGTGTCACACACAGCCGCCCCCCCTCCACAGTTAGAATCACTCCCCAGGGCACACGTAACCCTACAGTGCGACCTAGTGTTAACCCATTCACTGGCAGTCACATTTACACATCAGTGCATTTTTAATCGCACTGATCGCTGTATAAATGTATTGCCAAAAGTGTCTGATCCGTCCGCCATAATGGCGGTCACGATAATCACTGATCACCACCATTAAAAGCCATAAAATCCCCTATTTTGTAGACGCTAAAACTTTTGCGAAAACCAATCAATAAATGCCTATTGTGATTTTTATTTTTTTTACCAAAAATATGTAGAAGAATATGTATCGGCCTAAACTGAGGGAAAAAATGTTTTGTTTTATATATTTTTGGGGGATATTTATTATAGCAAAAAGTTAAAAAGAATGCGTTTTTTTTTTTTTCTCAAAATTGACGCTTTTTTTTGTTTATAGCGCAAAAAGTAAAAACCGCAGAGCTGATCAAAGCTCTCTGTGGGGGGAAAAAAGGACGTAAATTTTGCGCGGTCGTGCGATGTGGCTCCTGCACAATTGTCAGTTAAAGCGACGCAGTGCCGAATCGTAAAAAGTGCTCTGGTCTTTGGCCAGCCAAATCCTCCGGGGCTGAAGTGGTTACAGTGGCAATCAAAACTATCATTAGAATCTGTGTTCAGCATTTACAAACTGTTATTTCAGCCCAGGTTCACACTGACAGCGAGAATGAAATCGTGCAAGTTCAGCTGAACTCGCACGATTTCATTCCCGCATGTCAGTCCCGACTTCGGGGGCCGGTGATTTCAGAGACATCTGTGTTGGTTGCTGCACAGATGTCTATGGAAATCGCACCCTGAAGTCGCCAAAAGTAGTACAGAAACGACTTGAGAATTGGTGAGGCGTCACACCGATTCGGACAGTGCAATCTTTGGTTAATTACTTTTCAGAGGATGGTGATGGGTTTGCCAGCTCGTGCTGTCGCCTCCTGATTCAGTTTTTCATTTTTTAATTTTTTTATTTTTTTGGACTGCTGAATGGGGACTTTTGCATTGCCTAAAGGCTAGTTTACACTGGCATTACCCTCTGAAGAGTTCCCCACTGAACTGCTTTCAGAGTACATCTGACAGGCAATGAGGAGGTGGTATATTGTTTTAACCCCTAAAAACCTGCCTTCTGTGCCATAAATGCATGCATTGAATGCGGTTGAGGCGTTGCCCTATTAGGTACCCGTTCAACTTTTCTGCAAGTGGTAATGCCCGCCAAACATGACCGGATCGATCATTTTAAACAACTGCGATGTTTAGCAAGTGTACAGCCCCGACCATTGTCTTTGCAGCTTAACCACTAGCTGTCCGGGTCAATTTTCGGCTCCATGCACACTGAAGCACATAAATGGGCATTTTTGGAGTTTGGGCGTTTTTTTTAAACAGCCCATAAACTCCCCCTCTATGTTATCCTATGTGGCCATGCACACATGGACCTTTTTCTAATATTTATCAGCAGTGGAGTAAAAATCAGACCCATTTAGCCACAAAATGAGCACTATTCTCCAAGATTTAATAATGTGGCGCCAAAAAAAAAAAAGGGGGGGGTGGTGGGGGAAGGGGCTCACATGACCTTTCTGTGGTTAATACTCAGGACCCCTGTCTAGACCTCTGTACGAACAGTCTGGTTATTCCGGATGGTATCAGGACCTGTCTGACCCATTGGTCTAGAAATGATCTGGAGCCAATTGTGAACCTGCACTGGTTTTGCATCCAGAATGGTATAGAAAGCTGAAAGATCTGCCGGGGAGCATAGAGTAAAAGATGACTGGGCCTTACGGAATGTAACAGCTAGTGGATATCTCCATCTATAAGTGCAGTCATGGCCTCTAGCTAGATCTAAAAATCGGTCGTAGCATGGCTCGCCTTTGCAATGTAGCTCTTGATATATATCAGGAAGGATCTTCACTTCCAGCCCATCTAAATGTACATCTCCGTATTAAATGCTCTACAGAGAATAAATTCCTTCTGTTGGTAACGGTGTAGCCTGCAACGGACATATCGTGGTCTGTCTGGGTCCAAGAGTTCTATGCACTCTATCGAGTTTGAGAGATGGTGGCGAGGTCCCCAGCACTTTATAAAAAAGCGCTGTGACTGTCACCTCCAGGTCCTCTATTCCTATAGCCGCAGAGATCCCCCTCAGGCGCAAATTATTACAATGACTGCGGTCTTCTAATTTCTATAAATGGAGCTGCATATTACCTGATGTCTCAGCCTGTGAGGACTGGGATTGCTCCAGAGCCAGAACTCTGGTCTCTAAAGAGGACAACGAGGCTTCCCCCCCGATTCCAACCGGCCAGAAAGAGAGTGCAATTCTGTCCTTACCACCTGGATATCCCTGTTATGAGCTTCCTCTATACGTGTAATCACAACTTCAATATCAGCCCTCGTAGGGAGAGCTTGTAGCATAGATCTAAGGTAGTCTTCCATGCAGTTCTGATTATGATGAAGACGGCCAAACTCCCTGAAGGCTGGTCAGAGGCAGGGGAGGTGGTAGAGGACACAGCTATGTGTGGAGCGGCTCTGACGTCCGTGCTGGATCCATGTGAAGCCACAGAGATGATTCCTGACAGCAGATGCAGCTGATCAGAGGCAGGGGAAAAGGTAAGAGGCTCTGCTAGGAACGAATCGTCTGTGCTAAATCCCCTTGGAGCTCTAGTGGCGTTTCCTATTAGTAGATGCTGCTGACCAGAAGCAGGGAAGGAGGTAAAAGGCACTGCTAGAGACGGAGCAGGTCCGTCATCTGTGCTGGATCTGCTTGAGGCTGTGGCGGTAATGCCTATTAGCAGGTGCTGCTGGCCAGAGGCAGGGGAGGAGGTATAAGGCACCGCTTGAGACAGAGCAGCTCCATTGTCTGTGCTAGGTCCAATTGGACCTGTATCGGTAGTTCCTGTTAACAGGTGCTGCTGCCCAGAGGTAGAGAAGAAGGTAAGGGACACCACTATAGACGGAGTGGCTCCGCTGTCCGTGTTGGGTCCACTTGGCACTGTAGCAGTGTTTCCAGATGGCAGATACTGCTTATCCAGCAGGGGAGAGGGTAAGAGGCACTGCTAGGGACAGAGCAGTTCCGTTGTCAGTGTTGGGTCTACGTGAGGATGTAATACTGATCTCCGGCAACGAGTGCTGTGGGTCCCGAAGAAATCTTCTTATCCCGCTCTGGGATGTAGTCGGTCTGCTCCCTCTTGTGACTACTCTGTTCCTGTATCTTCTGTGGGTTGTCATGCCGTGTTTAAATGCAGGATAGTCGGTTATGGGCAATGGCAAGCCAGGGGTTGCCTAGAGCTCCACTGATGTACATCCTCATCCGACCATCTCTAAGCCACACCCCAATTTGGGTTATTTCTACCAAAGATATGTAGCAGTATAAATTGTAGCCAAAATGTTAAAAGGCTGGCACTCTCTAGTGTCCCAACAACCATGAGTCATCCTTGCTGTCAGTGGGGATTTCCCGTTTACAGCAGAATGTAAAAAAAAAAGCCAACATTAAGACTTGAGCTCTGGAAGATTGCACCCCTTTTAAAATGCTACTTTAACTGGTGATTGCGTGTTTGTGCATGGCTGTACACAAAATGTACATCATTTTCTCAGGTCATTTTCCAGGACAGTCCATGAGACCTAGGGCACCCCCGATCAGGACAGGAATCGCGTTCATCCCACCAGATAAAAGGCAAATCCTCTAGGCCTCCACTTCAGTATTAGTGTTTCCCCTGGAAGGGGGGGTGGTTAACATGTTTCTGGAACCTGAAAACCTTACCTCATGGGGTGCTCTATGGGTACATGGTAAGGAAAGCTGTACTGAGAGCCAAGAGCGATACCTCATCCTGGAGGGTTGGGGGTGGCCACTAATCCCCCGTCCTCAGTGCCTGGGGAGGGCCATGACCCCTGGAGACATCTGGGGAGCAGGAGGGAGTAGTCCCAGTCTGGCTCAGCTGGATAGTATCGCTGATTCCCAGACTTGGGAGGTGGAAGGGGTGGAGCTCCTGCATTCCAGAGGAAGTGGGGAAGCGTCATTTCTGGCCTGAATGATGTCCACAGCGGGCACTGGAGATGCTGGAACCAGCACCTCACAGGTAATCCTGGGGATCTGATTCCCTCTTGCATTTCCTCCTGAGGCTTTTTTTCCTCCACCATAGGTTTGGGGCTTGGTAAGGGGGGGGGGGGGGGCACCTTTCCTCTCTCTCCTGCACTGGAGTATGTTTTGGAGAACTGGGGTTGCCTGATTTTCAACCTGGTGATCTTTTTTTGTGATTGCAGGCCAGGGCTGAGAACAAGACCCAGGTGCAACCACCCAAAAGAAAATGTGCAGTCTGCATGGCCAAACTGAGCTCCTCATAGAGAAAAGCAGTCTGCTGCATATGTATAGATAGCTTGGTTAAAGATGACCCAGCAGTATCTTGTCAGAAGATGATTACTTCTGTAAGGGATGAGCTAGCTCTACTTTTAGCTCTTTCAAATCCCTGATTGACAAGATGCAGGTTCCCCCTGAGTCTGTCTTCTGATAGGACTGTAGCGTTTTTATGGCACTCCGCCGCAGGGTGCGGAAAGTGAGGATCCAGAGGAGGAGACTAGGTCTCCCCCCTCTTCTTCCCAGGAAGAATCCGGATCAGAGGAAGAATTCACACTTGACTACATTTCTGACGCGGCTCAACAAACGCTCCTATAGCGTTTGTATGGAATTAGTATGGGCGTCGATGAGCTTTAGAATAGGGGGTTTAACAAGTGTTAAAAAAACGCTCCCTAAATGCCCTATGCGCGGTTTCGTAGCGTTCGATGAGCTGCTCCTCAATGGAAAGTGACAGAAATTAACTATTTTTAACGCTCCACAACCACGCTGAAAACGACTGCCAGAGTGTTTGCGGAGCATCACCATAGACTTGAATGGGAGGCATGTTCTAGATACAATTAAATTAGAATGGGAGGATCCAGAGAGGAAACCATTTTTTTTTTCCAGCAGCCTGAAAAAGTTTCCTTTTCATGAAGACGCTGTGCAGCTATGGAACAAGTACCCAAAGTTGGACGTGCCTCTTTCAAAAATTTCCAAGAATATGGAGTTGGCATTTGATGATATGGGCATATTTAGGGACCCCATGTATAAGAGAAGTGATATCCTTTTATGCAGGGCCCTAGGATTCATCGTTTGTCAGTCTTGAAACAGACCTTTGCATCTACTAGAGCTGAGCAATTAATCGTTAAAAAAAAAAAAAAATTGTGATATCGATTTGACCTGACCTCACCCCCCCACCCACCATGATCTTTCCACAATTAGAGCCTCTGCTCACTCACAGCTGTCGAAGAAGAAAGGAAAAAAACCCAGCAAATGTTTATCAACATTGTCAGTGCTGGGAGATAACTATAAACGTTTTATTCTCTCTAGGGTCTCTGCTAAAAAAATGTGTGTGTGTGTGTGTGTGTATGTATATATATGTGTGTGTAATTTTTTTTTAGAGGTTGACCGATATTTAGAAATCATGATGGCCGATATATGATGCCGATTTTTGTTAGGCCGATTTTTTTTTTTTTAATTTTTTTTATCCCCCTTCATCTCATAAAACCTAACAGACTCCTTTCCCACTGAGGCTTTTTTTTAGGTGCTTTTGGGCTAAAAATAGCACCTGTAAAGTGCCTGCAAAACGGCTCCCCTGCAGTCTGTGTGAAAGACAGAGTGCTTTCACACTGAGGCGATGCGCTGGCAGGATGTTAAAAAAAAAAAAAAAAAAAAAAAAAAAGTCCTGCAAGCAGCACGTTTGGAGTGGTGTATACCGCTCCTCCACCACTCCTGCCCATTGATATTAATGGGCACCACTGCCGAAGCACATGCAATGTGATTTGGCACCGGTGCTTCACGGGCGCATTTAACCTCTTCTTCGGCCGCTAGCTGGATTATATGCGCCCCACTAGCAGCCGAATAGCACCGCTAAAATGATGGTAAAGCGCTGCTAAAACTAGCGGCGTTTTATAGGGATGCACCAAATGGGTTTTTTGGTGCCGAAACCGATACCGAAAAATACACTAGGCCGAAAACCGATACCGAAACAGCACCGATGCCGAAAATGACTGTTTTCAAAAAATATTTTTATACAGGAGATGGTCAGAGACTGGGGACATGGTACAGGAGGTGGTCAGAGACTGGGGACATGGTACAGGAGGTGGTCAGAGGCTGGGAACATGGTACAGGAGGTGGTCAGAGGCTGGGGACATGGTACAGGAGGTGGTCAGAGACTGGGGACATGGTACAGGAGGTGGTCAGAGGCTGGGGACATGGTACAGGAGGTGGTCAGAGACTGGGGACACGGTACAGGAGGTGGTCAGAGGCTGGCGACACGGTACAGGAGGTGGTCAGAGGCTGGCGACACGGTACAGGAGGTGGTCAGAGGCTGGCGACACGGTACAGGAGGTGGTCAGAGGCTGGCGACACGGTACAGGAGGTGGTCAGAGGCTGGCGACCTGATAAAAGAGATAAGTGCAGCCAGTGTTGCCCCCTGTGATGCAGCCAGTGTGTGTTGCCCCCTGTGATGCAGCCAGTGTGTGTTGCCCCCTGTGATGCAGCCAGTGTGTGTTGCCCCCTGTGATGCAGCCAGCGATGCCCCTCTGCAGTGAAGAGAGCCGTCTGGTTGAATAGAGCGCCGGGAACATCACAGCTTTAATTTCAATAGCTGTGTGTTCCCCGTCGTGCGCCGTCACACACAGCCCCTCCCCCTTGTCCAGGCACTTTGATAGACAGATCACCCGTCCAATCTGGACGGGTGATCTGTCTATGAAAGTTCCCCCGGACAAGGGGGAGGGGCTGTGTGTGACGGCGCGCGACGGGGAACACACAGCTATTGAAATTAAAGCTGTGATGTTCCCGGCGCTCTATTCAACCAGACGGCTCTCTTCACTGCAGAGGGGCATCGCTGGCTGCATCAGTCCTGCGCTATTCACCCCCATCATGGGAGGCACCAGGGGCGGGGGCGGAGTTCCGCCCAGGCCCCACCCCCTTTTTCGGCTCAATTATCGGCCGTTTTTTCCTTTCGGCAAATTGCCGAAAAAGGCATTTTCGGCCGATATGTTTCGGCGGCCGAAATTTCGGTGCATCCCTAGCATTTTACCATCAACGCCTGCCCGCTCCAGTGTGAAAGCAGCCTATAAAATAAAAACAAGTAGTCAAAACTTTTGGACGAAAAAAAAAATGGGCTAACTAAGTTTTTTTAGTTTATTTTTTTTATTTAGTGTATTTTTTTCCCCAAAAAATTGCATTTGAAAGACCTCTGCGCAAATGCTGTGTGACATAAAATATTGCAGCAACCGCTATTTTATTCCCTAGGGTCTCTGCTAAAAAAATATATATAATTTTTTTGGGGGTCTAAGTGATTTTCTGGCAGAAAATACAGGACTTTTACTTGTAAGCAACAAGTGTCAGAAAAGATTTAGTCTTTAAATGGTTAAACAGAACTCTACACAGAGTTGAGTTCATTCAGGTGTAAACATTGTATCTTTTTGCTCTTTTCTTGGCAGACTGCCCAGAGAGGAGGAAAGTCGCTTCTATGAAGACTCAGGCAACTTGCACTGACTTCTATTACAGAAGTCATTTCTAAGTCACACTGTAGTTCTAAATCGGCTCGGCCGATGCCGATTAATTAAAAAACTGCAAATATCGGTGTGTGTGTGTGTGTGTATGTATATGTGTATATATATATATATATATATATATACCGTATATATGTTTATGTGTGTGTATGTTTGGAGGTTCTAAGTACATTCCCATTGATCTAAAAGAACCAAATGATACTTAAAATTTAGATCAAAGGAATGAATTTTGGTCTGTATATGAGGTCAGTTTAACCACATAAAGACTAAACCTTTTTCTGACACTTGTTGCTTACAAGTTAGTCAGTATTTGTTGCTAGAAAATTACTTGTAACCTCCAAACATTCTATCTACCTATGTATTCTCCTACAGACTAAAATGGGGGCTGTTGCAATGTGTTATGTCGCACTGTATTTGCGCAGTGGTCTTTTAAATGCAATTTTTTTGAGAGAAATTACACTTCAATGGATTAGCCCTATTTTTGTATAATGTGAAAGATGTTATGCCGTGAAAATTGTGATCTTTATTCTAAGCAAAAAAATAGTGATTCTCATTTTAGCCAGAATCATGCTTGTACGTTTATAGACAGAAACCTTGAGTTATGGTTACCACAAATATGCCTTTTTGCAGTTACAGGCACCGCCCTTTGGGTTCTCATCGGCCCCACGGATCTTTACAAAGGTCCTGGGGGAAGTGTTGGCCCCGTTAAGACTAAAATCAATTATGATCATCCCCTACCTGGACGACCTCCTAGTAGTGGCGGAGTCACGTCAGAAACTAAAGAAGGATCTCTAGACTGTTCTGGAGTTTCCTCAGTCGCTAGGCTGGCATGTCAACAAGGAGAAGTCTCTGAATCTTGCCCAGTGAGTGAAATATCTTGGGTATGAGATTTCCTCGGTGAAACAAAAGATTTTCCTTCCAGAGGAAAATATTTCAAAGGTGATTCATTATTGCATCCTTTCAAACCAACCAGTGGGTTTTTGCTTTTGGACTTCATCAAATCAAAGGGAGCTTCTGGCAATACAGTGGCCCTTACAAGCTTTTCAGGCAGAAGTCAGCGGTCACCATCTGCAGATTCGAACAGACAACATTACAACTGTAGCATACCTCAACAAGCTGTTCGTATATACGGGGGGGACTCTTCAACTCATAGCCCAAAATATTTTTTTATCATGGGCCGAGGTGAATCTGGCCTCCATTTCAGCAGTTTACCTAAAAGGCACTCAAAACTGTTTGGCAGATTGCCTCAGCCACTACCAGGTGTTTTGCGACAATTTGTCCCTCAACCGGAGATTTTTGCAGAAATTGCCAGCAGGTGGGGATCACCAGAGGTAAATCCTTTTTGTAATCCAAATAAACAGAAAGACAGACAGACATTTTCCCTGAATCCAGGGGATCGGTCTCTGGGGATCAACGTCTTGCGCATTCTTGGTCATTCGGCCTCTGCTACGCCTTCCCTACTACCCTGTTTCCCCTAAAATAAGACCTAGCCTGATTGTCGGTGTTGGCTGCAATATAAGCCCTACCACCCAAATAACCACCCACAACAGCTGGGCTGGTGGGAATAGGCCCTTCCCCCCCATGGGGACAAGGTGCTTTGGTGTGGGGGGAGGCGCATGCCCGGTCGCCTCGATGTCTGCCGGCCACTCACGATCACTCCACAGAGACAGAACGGGGATATGTCAATGTAAACAAACAAATCTCCGTTCTGACAGGGGAGTTCAGAGCCTGTTCCTAGTGATTAGGAACAATGATCTCTCCTGTACTCCGTAAGTCCCCTCGTCCCAGGGAACACATTTAACCCCTTGATCGCCCCCCCTAGTGTTAACCCCTTCCCTGCCCGTGACATTTATACAGTAATCGGTGCATTTTTAAAGCACTGATCGCTGTAGAAATGTCAGTGTTTCAACAAAGTGTCCGATTTGTCCGCCGCAATTTCGCTGTCCTGCAAAAATTCGCTGCTCACTGCCATTAAAAAAAAAAAAAAAAAAAATGCAATGAAACCTATTTTGTAGATGCTATAACTTTTGCGCAAATCAATCAATATACGCTTACTGTGATTTATTTTTGGGGGATGTTTATTACAGCAAAAGTAAAAAATATTTTTTTTTCTCAAAAATGTAGGTTTTTTTTTTTTTTTTTATATTATAGCGCAACGAAAAAAAAACACAGAGGTGATCCAATACCCCCAAAAGAAGGCTCTATTTGAAAAAAAAAAAGACATCAATTTTGTTTGGGTACAGTGTCACACAACTGTCAGTTAAAGCGGAGCAGTGCCGTATCGCAAAAAATTGCCTGATCATTAAGGGGGCACATTCTCTGGTCCTTAAGTGGTTAAAGGGAACACCACAACACAAATGTATTGGGTCCCCAAAATCCATATTGGACCCCTATCCGAGCATGCAGCAGCTTGACAGGCCAGGAAAGGCGGAGGGATAAGGGAGTGCCCACCTCCCCCAACTACACCAGATAACATGCTGTCAACATGAAGGGGGGGGCGCAAAGCACCATATTGATGAGGGCAAGGGCCACTACCTCACAACCCTGTCCTGGTGGCTGTGGGGAGGAGAGGGTAGCTTATTGGAATCTGGAAGTCCCCTTTAACAAGGGAGCCCCCAGATCCCGGACCCTCCCATACCCCTACTCATTCACCAAAGAAATGTCAAAAGTAAACAAAAACACAAGTGTTTTTTTAAAAAAAATCCTTTATAAAAAAAAAATAAAAAAAAAATGGAAAAAAAAAGGTCCCCCAATGTATATCTATCGTCGATCATGATGAATATCGACCAGCAAGAAGAAAAAAAATCGACCACAAACGCTCCTGACGCTTGACACTCCAAATGGCGGCACTACTTCCCTTGCTGTTAAGTAAACAATGGGGTGGGGTCACCTAGTGACATCGGGTGACTCTGCCTCATATAATGGCATGGCAAGCCCCCTGAGACTTGCCCTACATCATGAGGTGGGGTTTATGAGGGATGTCATAGGGTCTGGTATTATCTTGTTAAAGGAGGCTTCTAGGGATGTGGGGAAGAGGCCCTTGTGCTTAGAAAAGTGCCCCCCCCCCCCATGTTGAGGGCATATAGCCTAATATGGTCCTCCTCCTTGCCTTCCTTGGGTGCCCGTGCCCTGTGCATTTTTTTTGTTGTTGGGGGGGGGGGTTCCCCTTAAAACCCATACCAGACCTGAAGGCCTGCTGGGTGGGGAAAACCATAATTGTTGTGTTTGTTTTTTTTTTTTTTCCCCCCACCATGCTGGCTCAGTCATGGCTGTTAGGATGCCACCGGGTGCCCCCTCCATAACAACTGACCACTCATCCCTTCTGATTGACAGTAGGGATGAGTCGCAGTAGTGAAAATACACATTAAAACTTTGAAAATCAGATCAAAGTTGCACTCCACTAGTGTGAACCTAGTGTCTAATTATACCTTTTTATATTAGCAGCATGCAACCCCTTGCATTAGGAGATCTTGCTCTGGAAAGAGGAGGGGCAGCACTATGAGCCAATTGGGCTCCACTGTGTTGCACAGTGTTTTCTATCATACCCTGAAAACTAATAGCGTGGGGTGATTTAAAGGAGGAAATGACATCAGTTTTGGCTGAGCCTAAACTAAGTTACTTTTGCCAATTGAGCTTTTGGGTTTGACTGAGGGTTTCCAAAACCTTTAGAATTTTTCCTTCTGCACTATTTAACTCTGTTATTGATATCAGTAATAGTAATACATCTTTTGAAGTCCTGGATTATGGTTAGGGTTTATGTTGGTCACAGACCTAGCGGTTTTGTTGACAGTTTATAGTGTTGCACAAGCTCTCAACTACTACAATCTGATACTCATTGTTTCAATCGTTTCCCAGTTCCAAGCCAGAGCATGATTGAAAATGCAGTGTGAATTAATCAATATAACTGCAAAAGCTAATGGTCAGTTTTTATAATTTTGGTCTTTCGAAACTGGGTAATAATTGGAAAGGTGGGTGGTAACTTGCTGTGTTTGAAAAATGATGGTAAAAATACATGGCCAGAATTGGCTTTACAAGAATTATAGAAATTATTTGGGTCAGCTTTGCAGCACATCCCCCCCCCCCCCCCCCACATGAATAGTCTCTAGTTCAGTTGTTTTTTTATTGATTGAGATCAGAACAATAACACACCCTAATGTGGTATGTGATTATATCCATACAATGCATAAGAGTAGCCAACGCCACAAAGCTTCCAGCCGTCTGAAGTTGGACAATTAAAATCTTAAAGGTTTAGAGATGGATGAGGAGAAAGTACTGTGGTCAGATGAGAACAAATAAAACGTATGTAAAGTGTAGTGTAACACTTTACATACTTTTTACTTGATTTGAGCTAAAATATTCACTTTTAGCGTGTTAGCTGCTTTTTTGGGATAGCGCAGTGTCACTTTTGGGTTACATTCTCAGATGAGAACAAAATTGAGTTTTTTGGCATTAACTCGACTCGCTGTGTTTGGAGGAAAAAAATGCTGACTGACTCTAGAACACCATCCCTACAGTCAAGCAAGAGGTGGAAATATTGTGCTTTGGGGCGGTTCCTCTGCTAAAGGTACAGGCTGACTTTGCCACATTGATGGACCAATGGACGGGCCCATGTATTGTAAAATCTTGAATGAGAACCTTTTTCCCCCAGCCAGAACACTGAAGATGGGTCTTCCAGCATGACAATAACTCAAAACATAAAAAATCGTTGAAAAACGGCGCTGACCAAAAAGTACTCAAATTAAGAATAATCCAGTGCTAGTGAAACAAAAGATTAAATAAAAAATTTAATAATAATGGTAATAAATTCTTGCCGCAACGCAATGTGAGACACACACAATATACAACAATCCAAAAGAGAAAGCTGCGCTAAAACTTATAAAATACCAAAATCATAATATAACATGATGTATCCTATTTTTTGCAAAAAAATTCAAAGATTGCAAAATGGTGCAAAAATTAATAAAAAATTAATTTTAAAAATATAAACAGTCCAAGAAAGAGGGGAGAAAGACAGGATGATGAATCTCAGTCCATTTCGGTGATTTCATAAAACACCCTTCAAGTATGTAGCAGGTGCACCCAGAGAAAAGAGGTTTAGGCTCCATACACACTGAAGCTCAAAAAAGCTATTTCTGGATGCCAGATTGCTGGCAGAAAAGGCTGGTTGAAAAAACTGCTTTTAACAGCGTTTTATACTAGCGTTAATGAGCGTTAATGAGCGTTTTACAGCGTTAGCGTTAATGGGCGTTTTTTATAAAAATACACAGAGGACACTCCAAAAATCCCACAATGCATTGAAAAATAGAATGCCGAACACTAATGAACGAGCGTTAATGAGCGTTAATGAGCGTTTGTCGTTTTTTGCCGCTGAAAAACGGCACTTTGAACGCGAATTTCTGGCGTTCAGAAAAAAGCCCATAAACTCCACTGCTCATTAAAGCTGAAAAACGTCCATGTGTGCATGGACACATAGGCTAACATAGAGTGGAGTTTATGGGCTTTTACAAAAAACGCCCAAACTCCAATAAACTGCAGTTTATCAGCTTCAGTGTGCATGGAGCCTTATCCACCACCAGATTCAATGAGGCTTACCAGCTGCCAAGATCTCTTTTTTTTTTTTTTTTTTTTTTTTTTTTTTTTTAAGGAGATCATATGAGCTTGCAAATAGGACAATCACTCCTGGTCCCTTTAATGGGCTCTGCTGGTGTCTCCAACTCCTGTACCCCCTTCTCAGAGCGTCTCCCGTTCCACCACTTTATCTCCACCAGACCGGTCTGCTCCCCAGGATGCAGCTAGTTGGAGTTGGAGACACCAGCAGAGCCTATTAAAGGGACCAGGAGTGATTGTCCTATTTGAAAACTCAAAACATACCGCCAAGGCAACAAAGGAGTGGCTCAAGAAGAAGCACATTAAGTACTTGTACTCCTGCAAATGCTCCGATGCTTGACTCATTATCTGGGCAGTCAGGGATGATCAGTGCGGTGGTGGGGGTTACAAGCACCAATCTCTGCATGTTGTCCTCTCTGTGCTCCTCAGGTCCCCCCCGTCCCATATCTGTCAGGATGGAAAGTGGAGGAAGGAGCCGGTAAATCGATAATTTACTGGCTCCTTCCTTCTCTGAAAGCACAGAGCCCATGGTCACTGACTGTCCATTCATAACCGAGCATCGTAAACTGTGTTTTGCAATGTTTCAGTTTATGAATGGAGAGGTGCCACTGTCTCCTATCAATTCATTTTCAGTGCAACTGAGGCTGCAGAGGAAGGGGCTGGGGAAATCTGTCCTCAGTCCCTTTCTCTGTCTCCAAAAGGGGGAAAGAGGGGTCTATTTAGACCCCTGATATCTCACCAAAGCCCCCCTCCCCCTTCCCGTAGGGCTGATTAAAAAACCATAAAATAAAAATAAACATTTAAAAGGTAAATTTGTAAAAAAAAAAAAAAATAAAAAAAAAAAAATAGAAGAAAAAGACATTGTCCACTTTGTCGGGGATGGTGCATGGAAATGGATTAGTAGACCACTGTTCTATTCACAGCTCTTCACGTTTCTTCTTTCCTCTGCTTATTTGGAGAGGGGGTGTGTGTGCCTCTCCTCCAATAAACTCGCACACTGTATGCCAAGAATCCACACCCAATGGTGGAACAGGAAGAGAAAATTCTAACATGATGTGCACTTTTTATACAGTCTAGAAAGTTGAAAATGGCAGATATACAAGTAAAACTTAAGTAGGGATATTTTATTTAATCTCTGTTTATCATCTGCGGCTGTTCACTTCACTGGGTATATTGTGGGGGATTACATCCACTTTAACCACTTTTGGAAAGCCCCACTGCACATTTACTGCAGCAGGGTGGCCCGGCTGTGCGAACTGATGTACCTGTATGCCGTGGGAGCTGGCCTGCAGGTCCGGCAGACTCTGTGCCCGCCCTCGATCGTGGTTGAGAGTTCTGTTCTGATGGGAGGGGAGAGAGATTGAGTTTGGCTGTTCCCTTGTGATCAAAAACGGCGATCTCTCCCTCTACTCCCAGTCAATTCGTCCGTCCCCCTGACCATTAGAAAGTACCTCCCCAGGGAACACTTAACCCTTTGATCACCCCAGTTAACCCTTTCCCTTTCAGTGCCATTTATACTTTTTAATAGCCCTGATCACTGTATTGTCACAGGTCAGGTTTCACTTTTGTCTGCCGCAATGTCGTAGTCCTGCAAAAAAATCCCTGGTCCCTGCCATTACTGGTAAAAACAATAAGTCCCCAAATCTTTCCCTATTTTGTAGACGTTATAACTTTTGCGCAAACCAATCAATATACGCTTATTGCGTTTTTTTTTTTTTTTTTTTTAATAGCGCAAAAATAAAAACCAGAGGTGATCAAATACCACCAAAAGAAACATAAATTTTGTTTGAGTACAACGTTGCACGACCACACAATTGTCGGTTATAGCAACACAGTGCCGTATTGCAAAAAATGGCCTGGTCATTAAGGGGGTAAATCCTTCCGGGGCTGAAGTAGTCAAGGATTTAGAGAAGATCTGTAAAAAAAAAAAAAAGAGTGGCCCAAAGTCCCTCCTGAGGTGTGTGCAAACCTGGTAACCATTTTCAAGAAACGTCTTACCTCTGTTTGCTTGTTTGTGCTTGTGGTTTCTCCAACTGGGGATCATATACTTAATTTACTCACTGAAGGGCAACTCAATTCATAAAATTTGAATCATATGTGTGTGTTTTTTTTTTTTTTTTTTTTTTGTTTTTTTTTCTGGATTTTTGGTTGATATTCTGTCACTTTTATTTAAAAATTGATAAAAATTATAGACCCTTCATTTCTTACAAAATCTGCAAGGGATGAAATTTTTCCTACTGTACATGCGTTTAAATGATATACCTAAACACAATAAAGCATGTAATGATTTTAAATCATTTGTTATGCATTTAGAGAAAATAGAATAGTATCCAGGGGCAAATTTAGATACTTTAATCATTTTTAGATAAACCAAACGCAGGAGGATTGTGTAAAAGCAGCCCTCTGTAAATAACAGCAGGGGCTCCACTCCTTTTTCAAAGTAGCAGCTGAGCCACACAACCACATTTTAAAGTTTATGCCATGGAAAAATGGAGTACATATTTCCTATTAACCACTTGCTTACTGGGCACTTAAACCCCCCTCCTGCCCAGACCAATTTTCAGCTTTCAGCGTTGATGCACTTTGACAATTGCGCGGCCATATAACACTGTACCCAAATTAAATTTTTATCATTTTTTTCCCACAAATAGAGCTTTCTTTTGGTGGTATTTAATTACAGCTGGGAGTTTTATTTTTTGCTAAACAAACAAAAAAAGATGTAAAAAAAAAAAAAATCATGTTTAATAGTTTGTTATAAAATTTTGCAAACAGGCCATTTTTCTCCTTCATTGAAATGCACTGATAGGCTGCACTGGTGGGCACAGTTAAGGTGGCACAGATGGGCACAGATAAGGCGGCAAAGATGGGCACAGATAAGGCGGCACTGATAGGTGGCACGGATGGGTGGCACTAAGGGGCACTGATAGGTACCACTGATAGATGGGACTGATGGGCACTGATAGGTGGCTCTGATAAGTGGCACTGCTGGGCACTGGTAGATGACACTGATGGGCACGGATATGTGGCACTGAGGTGAAGCACTGTTGAGGCAGATTGTGGGCACTGATGGGTGGCACTGTGGGCACTGATGGATGGCACTTTTTTAATATCCAAGTGGCACTGGCAGGGGACAGGTGGGCACTGATGAGCTGGCTGTGATCGGGACTGAAGTCCCTCACGGCTGCCGGTGATCAGCTCCTCGTGAGGAGGAAAAATAGCCGATTACCGGCTCTGTTGTGTCACATGATCAGCTATCATTGGATGACAGCTGATCACGTGGTAAGGGGTCGGGATCGACCCCTTGCTCCAAACCATGATCAGGGAGTCTCATAGACTCGCTGATCACAGGGCGCGCGCAGGCCACTCGTGCACGGGACGACTTCAATAGACATAGTCCCGGCAAAGCAGGTCCGCGCTGTAGCCGTCATTCGGCTATAGTGCAGATCTCTAGTGGTTAAAGACTTCATAATGAATAGTAAAACAAATCCTAACACCGGAACACCGTTTTGCAACTTTGATAGGTGTACTGTATCATCGCAACTGATTAGTGTATCCAGATGAATGATAGCCCAATTTTTCCTGAAAATACAAGGTTTTGTTTGGCGGTGAATGGTAATGGATGCTGCCTGATTTTTCTATTACCAAAGGAAAACTGTCATATATATATTTTAACATGTCACCAGCTGTGATTGTACACAGCCAATCACATGGTTAAAGAGCCCCGGACATGGCTCTTTACAGAGGGCGGGCGGCAACTAGTTAGAAAAATAAATAATATAAATATATTTTTCTAACTAGTTGCCGCCCGCCCTCTGTAAAGAGCCATGTCCGGGGCTCTTTAACCATGTGATTGGCTGTGTACAATCACAGCTGGTCACATGTTAACACGGAGATGCCGGTAATCTGCACTCCTTGCCTCACACTATCTGTGTGTGGCGAGGAGAGCTGATCAGCAGCATCTCCTCGCAGAGGGCAACAAAACATGTAATCAGGGCACTAATCATCAGTGCCCTGATTAAATTATAGCACCACAAGTGCCACAAATCGGTTCCCATTAGTAATGCCAGTCAGTACTGGCTATCGGTCCCGCCTATCAGTGCCGCCCATCAGTACTGTCTATCGGCGCCCATAAGTGCGGCATTAGTGCCACCTTATCTGTGCCAACCAGTTCAGCCTATCAGTGCCGCCTCATCAGCGCACATCAGTGAAGGAGAAAAATGTACTGACAGACTAAGTAAAATAAAAAAATTCACATTTTTTTTGGACTTTATTTTTTACTAAAAAAAAAAAAAAAAAAAAAAAAAAAAAAAAAAGCAGTGATTAAATATCACCAAAAGAAAGCTCTATCTGTATGTAGAAAATGATAAAAAATTTAATTTGGGTAGTGTAGCATGACCGCGCACTTCAAAGTGCGTCAGCGCTGATAGCTGAAAAATGGCCTGGGCATGAAGGGGATGCAAGTGCCCTGTAGGCAAGTGGTTAATTTACTTGTATATTCCATGCTAGTACCATAACCTACTGCTAAAAAGCAACTCAAAATAAACTCTCCTGCTCCTGATGATCACAGCGATGCCACACACTTGTTTACACTTTTTTTCTTCTCTAGCAAGGAAAAAAATAAATGTATCTTTTTTTTTTTTTTTCTCCTCCTATGCAAGCCAAGAAATAATAAAAAAAAAAAAAAAAAAAAAAAACCCACTAAGACGGCTTTCACGCTGCCGCGCCCATAGCGCTGGTGGTAAAAGGCAGCTATTTTTAGCAGCGTTTTACCGTCGGATTTGTGGCACATATCAGTTGCCAGCGGGGTGCTTTTACCCCCGCTAGCGGCAGAGAAAGGGTTAAAACCGCCCGCAATCGCGCCGTTTTGCCAGTGGTATAGCCGCGCTGCGCCATTGATTTCAATGGGGAGCAGCGGTGGAGGAGCGGTAAACACACCGCTCCTAAGAAGCTGCTGGCAGGACTTTTCCTGACGTCCTGCCAGCGCAACGCTCCAGTGTGAAAGCCCTTTTCTGTGACCACTAACAGTTTGTGGCTCTCCTTTTTTTGGATTGGCATCAGTCCCCCCGAGTCTTTACCAAGGTATTGGCTCCAGTTTTGGCGTTGTTGCGACAACGCGGGATCGTGAACGTAGGTTACCTAGACGATCTCCTCTTGAGAGCATCTTCCGCCTCAATTGAAGGAGCATATGGTGATCACCATGCAAACTCTGCAGGATTTTGAGTGGCTGTTGAACCTAAAAAAGTCGGTGCTTATACCAACTCAACGTTTTGGAGTACCTAGGCTTACTGCTGGACTCCATGGAAGTGAGTGTTTCTCCCTTCAGACAAACTGCAGACTCTCAGAACTCTATGCTTCTGTCCTGGGGCTCATAGTGGCCTCCTTCTAGGCTGTGCCGTACGCTCAGTTTCATACCAGAGTCTTGCAGAAGGAGATCTTGACGAAATGGGACAAATCTCCATTATCCCTGGATCTACAGATTCAGGTGGGTCAGTCAGGGACTCCCTGCTCTGGTGGCTGAGATCCCTGTCGCTTGGGTCCGGGAAGTTGTTCCTATTTCTACATTGGACAGTGATCACAATGGACGCCAGCCTGACCGGCTGGGGGGGAGTACTGGGAGTACTGTCGACCCAGGGCCTTTGGTCAAGGGAGGAATCCAAATTGCCAATCAATGTGCTTGAGATATGAGCAATCAGGCTATGCCTCTCCGCATGGTCGATGAGACTTTGAGGGCGTCCGATCAGGATCCAGTCAGACAACACCACGTAGGTGGCATACGTCAATCATCAAGGAGGAACAAGAAGCTCGGCTGCAGCACGGGAGGTCACTCGCATCCTTCAGTGGGCAGAGCGACATATTCCGGCCCTATTGGCCATTTACATCCCAGGAGTGGAGAACTGGCAGGCGGGACTACCTAAGTCGCCAGATGCTGGACCCAGGAGAATGGGTGCTGCATCCAGAGGTGTTGAGGCAACTGTGCCTGTGATGGGGCACACCAGACGTGGATCTCCTGTTTTCCCGTCTCAACCGGAAGGTGCCAAGATTCGTGTCCAGGACAAGAGATCCTTGGGCGAACGCGTCAGGCGTGCTGGTTGCTCCGTGGGGTCAGTATCAACTGATCTATGCCTTTCCTCCGCTAAAGCTACTACCATGTCTGCTCCACAGAGTGGAGGCCGAGGGGATTCCAGTAATTGCCCCAGATTGGCCTCAGCTTCCCTGGTGGCGGATGCCCACTGGTGACTGGTTTTAACGGCATGGCTGTTGAGAGCCAGGTACTAAGGAACCGGAGTCTATCGGATTCGGTGATTTCAATGATGTTGAGAGCACGGAAATCTTCTCGGAAGATATACCATCGTACCCTGAAGGCCTAAATCTCTGTGAGGAGAAAGGATGGCGTCTGCACTCCTATTCCATATGCAGGATCTTGCTGTTTCTAAAGCGTGGCATAGACCAGAAATTGTCTTTAAACACCATTAAAGGACAAATTTCAGCCTTGGCTGTCTTTTTTTTTTTTCAGCGACCCCTGGTATCTCACTCTTTAGTGAGCACTTTTTTTCATGGGGTTTCAAAGAGTCCACCATTACCTCCATGGGATCTGAACCTGGTGTTATCGGCGCTCCAAAAACCGCCTTTTGAGAATATCTGAGAAATTCCCTTGTTGACCCATTACATCGGCCAGGAGGGTTTTGGAACTGGCAGCCTTGTCTTGCAAAATCGCTTTATCTGATTATCCATAAGGATAAGGTGGGGTTGCATCCGCAACCTTTTCTGCCAAAGGTGGTTTTGCCATTCCACATCAATGAAGACATTGTGTTAGCATCTTTTGTGTCCTAAGCTGACACATCCTAAGGAGGTGGCCCTCCATTCCCTGGATGTGGTACGGGCTCTAAGGGTATATCTGTCTGCCATGGCTCCCTTTCTGAAGTCACTCTGTTTCGGTAGCTGGTCCGAAAAAAGCATGGCGGTCTCGTCTGCCACCATTTTCAGGTGGATTAGACAGATTGTGGTTCAGGCCTACGCCTTGAAGGGGCAGGTGCCCCCCTTTCCGGTCACGGCCCATTCCACCAGGGCAGTTGGAACCTCTTGGGCCTTCCGACATCAAGCGTCTGTCGCTCAAGTGTGTAAAGCGGCGACTTGGCCGTCTGTTCATACCTTTACAAAATTATACAAGGCAGATGTCAGTGCATCGGCTGATGCCTGTTTTGGCCGCAAAGTTTTGCAGGCAGCCGTGTAATTTGCAATTGCACTTTGTTTTTTGTAAAAAAAAATTCAGTTTATCCAATCAGAAACGCGAACCAGAAGGTTGTTGTTTTTTTTTTTTTTTTTTTTTTTTTTTTCCCCCTGCCTCTTAACGCCAAACTCAAAATATGCCTCTTAATGTCCTAATGTGGATGGACAGGTAGGATAACATTGAGCTGTTTCTACAGGCAGAACACAAAACTCCTGTAGAAGCAACATTTTTTTAAGCTAGTGTGCATGGATCCTTAATGTCTTTCTGTGGGAAATTCTGTTTAATCTACTCTAATTGGCCCAAATTTTCTTCTTCTTCCCTTGGCTAATATTTTACTACTAGTTTTTTATATTTTTATTTTTCTAACCATAAAAATTTTAATTTTTTCTTTTTTTTTTCTTTTCTCATTTTAGTTTGTGCCAGTTAGAGTAAAAATGATAAAAAGCCTTCATTCATTCATTTGTAAATAACTTTTACAAATGCTTTCTACCAAAATTATGTCAGGATGTCAGCAAAGCCAGTCTTTAAACAGGAAGGCAGGTGATAGTTTCTTGTGATGAAGGCAGAGCTCCTCTGGACTGGACGGCTTAAGTAGGCAGGACTGACTAGCAGGATCATCAATAGCTAGGTAACTGTGGAGAGAGATGGAAGCTGGCAATTAGCCGACAGCTGAGCGGCCAGCTCAGAGAAGGAAGGGCTGAGCCCAGCCCTGATATACTTCTGCTTTTCGGAATCCTCCCCCCTCCGGTGTCGCATTTGCCATCTTTCAGGGGGGAGCAGATGCCTGTCTAATCCAGGTATTTGCTTCCACTTCTGGGCATTGATAGCTGCAGTATCAGCGGATATCTACGCCATGTCCGTCGCTTCTTCCATCCCCCCGCTGTCATTTGGGAGATAGAGGTCTCAGAAGACAGCAGGAATCATTGGGATCGCGCAGCGTCACTTGCGCACGCACAGTAGGGAACCAGACTGTGAAGCCGCAAGGCTTCACTTCCTGATTCCCTTACCGAAGATGGTGGCGCCTCCATCTGAGGGCCGACTGACAGATCGGCTTCGGGTGCCGACATCGTGGGCGCCCTGGACAGGTAAGAGTCCATATTTTAAAAGTCAGCATCTGCATTATTTGTAGCAGCTGACTTTAAAAAAAATAAAAATAAAAATTTGGTCGAACTCCGCTTTAAGACAATTTGACTTGGCTATTGTAACCTGGGGGACAGGTAGCAGGTACAAAGCTCCCTGGGATGAGCAGTCTTTCAGGCACAGAAACCAAATCCAGTGAGGTAGTAGCAAACAGTGCTGTTTTTGTGTTGATATACAGGTGCTGCGCAGTGTTCTAGAAAACAAATAAGAACAATAGCAAAACAAAAACCTAGCCTTGTCTCGACTCTAACTGCACAATATAAACAGGTCCTAACTACTAGTCTGAGCAAACCTACAGCTTGTCAGCTTCCACATAACCTCCTTAACGGGTTTTACCAACCTTTTGCTCTTCACCAACTAGCGTTGTCTGTGTTTCCCAGGCAGAGAACAAAGGCTGTCTGCTCGGGAGCTTAAATTAGCCTGGTGAAGAGGACCAAGACCCGAACTGGACCATAGATCAGAGATCCCTGAATGTGTATGAGAGGAGCCTGGGAAATGTATAAACCCTGAAAAGGACTTTTCCCAGCTCTCTGGGATGCACTGCTACACTATGCTAAATAAATTGGTCCATATGTAAAATGCCGCTGGTCCATGGAAGTTGTACAAAAATTAGAGCTTAAAGTGTAGCGCACCTCAAGTGGAGAATTTCCACTTGTTTGCACGGGTACCTGGTTTTGATAGGTACCCACCTCCAGTTCCGGCTGTCCCTCCTCCCCCCTCCACAGCCAGGCCATTCACAAGGTGCAGAGGAATTCGCACATGTTTCCCTTAGCCAAGATGGCGGCACCAGTACCCCAGCTTTTATTCGAGAATCGCCTGGAGTGAGGACACCGCTGGATGCCTGGACAGGTATTGGTAAAAGTCAGCAGCTACAGTATTTGCAGCTGCTGACCTTTTAATCTTTTATTTTATTTTTTTTCCCCCCCGGAACTCCTCTGCGATTTAAAGAGGAAGTAAACCCTGATGAGTTTACTTCCTCTTTTTTTTCCCTGCAAAGGTAAAGCATAATGGACTACTATGCATCGCATCGCATAGTAGTCCATTATGTGTCACTTACCTGACACAGGAGCCAGCGAAGTCACCGCTGTCCCCTGTAGTCCGCTGCATCCATCTTGCTGGTGGCGTCTCGCAGCTCCGCCGCTGTCATTCGGCGAAGCCGCGATGACATCACTCCCGCGCATGTGCACGGGAGTCGACAAATTCGGCAGCTCCATTTTTGGAACTGCCGCGCTCAGTGCGCCTGCGCGCCGCTGTCTACGACGCATGCGCCGTAGACAGCGGTGCCCGTTTTCGGGCAAATATCTCCTAAACCATATAGGTTTAGGAGATATTGCTTGGACCTACAGGTAAGCCTTAATCTAGGCTTACATGTAGGTCAAAGTGGTTTGTAAGGGTTTACAACCACTTTAATGCAGATCTTAGGTCACCTATAGTTGAACAAAGGTGTCATATGAGGGTCAATGCCAATGCACACATGCCTTTTAACCACTTGACCTCTGGAAGATTTACCCCCCTTCATGACCAGGTAACTTTTTGCGATTTAGGCAGCGCTTTACTTTAACTGACAATTGTGCGGTCGTGCGACGCTGTACCCAAATAAAATATTGAATTTCTTCATAAATTTAGGCAATGTGTATTCTGCTACATATTTTTGGTAAAAAAAAAAAAAAAAAAAAAGGTTACAATAGGCGTATATTGATTGGTTTGCGCAAAAGTTATAGCGTCTACAAACTATGGGACATTTTTATTTATTTTTTTACTAGTAGAAGCCACGATCAGCGGGAATGCGATACTGCGATCTGACACTAATTGACACTTGACACTTTGGGGACCAGTGACACTATATACACAATATCATCAATACAGTGATCAGTGCTATAAAATATGCACTGCCACTGTACTAATGACACTGGCTGGGAAGGGGTGAACATCAGGGGGTGTGTGTGTGCACCGCTTTCACTAGGGGAAGACGTGGATCCTTGACCCTGCTTTACAGAGACACAGGATCAACGCCTTCCCTCCTGTCAGAATGGCTGTCTGCTTTGTGTACATAGCCAGACCGCCATTCTGTCTCTGTGCTGGATGATGGGTGTGTACCAGCAGACATTAAGTCCGTGGTACCCGCCACTGTGATTCGGTACAAAGGTGCCGCCCTGAAGCAATAAAACTGCTGTGGGCGGACCTTAAGCGGTTAGAGGGAAGCATGCTGTCTTTTTAATGACCACATATTGAGTTCTTAAAGTATTCTTAAGCTTGCTAGTCTATATCTGTGCCTTTTTAATACATTTCAAGTACGTAAATTCACCATTAGAGACAACTCTTAAGCCGGCCATGTGCAGATCAAAATTTTGGCCAGTTCATCAGGGACTGGACAAATTTCAATCCATGTATGGGACTGTATACTGCTAGAGCGCATTTGTGGTGGCGATGCGAGTCCCAGACTGCTTGGGTATGCACTGTCCAAAAGAAAAGGAGGATGGTAGTAGTGGGGGCAGGGGAACAAAGGGGGCTTGCAGAATTAGAGGGGCAGTCCTTTTGAGCTGTTCATCTGAAGGCTGTTGATGCCCTTTTTAAGAGTTTTTTTTTTTTTTTTTGCACTTAACCGCCCCAGTTAACCTGCATTCAGTATAGGTACGGTATAGTCATGGCACAGGTGCAAGGTAGATGTGGTTCAGATATGGCATAGGGTTGGCATAGGTGCAGTCTAGGTTTGGAATAAGTGCGGTATGGATTGTGTACACTTAGTGTCCTGCTCTCATTGGCTTAATCACTGCTAGCAGTATCCGCAATGGGTGAATGGCACTTTCACCAGTCCCCAGGATGCTGCGGTGACCTCACGCTGTAGAAAGGGGGGGCTTTGATCTCTCCCAGAAAGCCTCCGATGATCAGCAGTGGGTGAGTGGATACTCCAGTCTCCCTGCTGTTCTGTGCTTCCACTGGGTGTCCTCAGACTTAGATCTCCATGGTTAGGGTCTCCTGCTGGCAGATGAATATCCAGATAGAGGTGCTTTTTCTCCAACTCCCATTGTGACAAAAGGGAGCGCTTTCCCAGGCAGTTTAATAAACAAAACAAAAAACTTTTATTTTCTTACATCAGGGGACACAGAGCCATAGTACTTGACAAATTTGCTTGGAATCTAGGAGCCAGCTAAAAAAGTTAGGAGCCAGGTCGGTGACGGCGATCTGGACCTGTCCCTGGCCTGACATGGAGACGAGTGAGGGGAAGATAGCCCCCAGCCCCCCACATATGAGATCACCTCCCATTGGACACACCGCTCGAGTGCTAAATAGCCGCTGTGATTGGTCATTTAGCATGATCTGTGATTGGCTGTATCCAAGGGACACGGCCAACACAGAACTTCCCCGATGCTCGCCCATGGCGGCGTGCAGAGGGGAAGTAAACAGGAGGATGTCTAGGGACGCCCTCCCGGCAATTGGTGTCCGCGCTGTAGACATCTTTCGTCTATAGCGCGGGCACGAAGTGGTTAACAAAAGAATGTGACTATTATTTCCGACATATTCCCGCTCATTTACTGCCATTTCCCTGCTAAGGGTTCGATCAGGTCCGCCTGAAAAACTGACAGGTGAACCTGATCAGACAGCCCTTGTGAAAGGGGTCAAGCAGGGAGGATTACAAATAATATTTTTTTTTCCTTAATTAAAATAATTTTTTTTTTTACTTAAAAAAAAAAAAAAAAAAAAAATATATATATATATATATATATATATATATATATATATATATATATATATATATATATATATATATATATTAAATTAATAAATGTAATAATATATAATATAATGAGAAGCCATTTACCAGCCACCACACTCACCGTTGGGCAAAAAACAGGCAGGGGAGCTTCACTTCATTAGAAATTAGCATTATTGGAATAGGGTGTAATTTCTACATCCACCACAAGATGGCGCCAGACTACCGAAAGATTTTAGAAGGCCGCAAAGCCGCGGCTCAATTACTGGCCGGCGCGGCCCGATGGAATTGCGCGGCGGAGTTCGGGGTCCAAATGGAGACAGGATACCCCAGCAGCGTTGCCCCAGTCGCCAGGACACGAAATCTAGGCGCAAATGCGACCTGGCGACCGGGGTTTGTCGAGCCCTGACTTACTATATGGGTTATAGGGCCACTAATGGGTGATGGGCACTGGCACGCCCTAAGACAAGAAGTTTACTCCCTATATAACCCCTCCCACTACTGGGAGTCCTCAGTTTTTTCGCCAGTGTCTAAGGGGTTGGTCACGAGTAAAGATGTGCTGTGCTGAGCTTCACTGGAAGCTTCCCTCTTGGGGCTAGCCATGCTGACTGGATCCACTCTGATGCCCTTTCATGGGCTAAATGGATGGTACCTGGGCCTCGTGTCCAAAGAAAAAGGTTTTGCTTGCGAACACATCTCTTCAGAGAGCTGGACCCTGGGATCCAGTACTTTTTGGTAGTAAGGCCATAAAATTTTTACTGGCAGGGTGCTGTCGCAGGTCCAGGACTGTGGGTAACCTGAGGTTCCCCTGTTCCTGAATGTTTCCTAAAGGTCTCGGAGCCCACCATAAAGGGTGAAGATTGTGTTTTTATCTCAGATAACCCTGCTGCGAGGAAAAGGTAGGGGAGATTTTCTCAGGAATTTCTCCTACTATTTATAATGCTGTCATGCCTATGTGTCACCACTGGGGGCTGTATTGAGCAACCTGATGCTGGAAACAGTGCAGAAGCCTTAAAGAGGAAGTAAACCCTGATGGGTTTACTTCCTCTTTTTTTCCCTGCAAAGGTAAAGCATAATGGACTACTATGCATCGCATAGTAGCTCATTATGTGTCACTTACCTGACACAGGAGCCAGCGAAGTCGCCGCTGTCCCCTGTAGTCCGCCGCATCCATCTTGCTGGTGGCGTCTCGCAGCTCCGCCGAATCACAGCGGCGAAGCCGCGATGATGTCACTCCCGCGCATGCGCACGGGAGTCGCGTCTCGCAGCTCCGCCGCTGTCATTCGGCGAAGCCGCGATGACGTCACTCCCGCGCATGCGCACGGGAGTCGACAAATTAGGCAGCTCCATTCTTGGATTTGCCGCGTTTAGTGCGCCTGCGCGCCGCTGTCTACGGCGCATGCGCCGTAGACAGCGGTGCCCATTTTCGGGCAAATATCTCCTAAACCATATAGGTTGAGGAGATATTGCTTGGACCTACAGGTAAGCCTTAATCTAGGCTTACCTGTAGGTCAAAGTGGTTTGAAAGGGTTTACTTCCTCTTTAAAGCGGAGGTCCACCCTAAAGTGGACCTTCCGCTCATTGGAATCCCCCCCCCCCCTCCGGCGCCACAATTGGCACCTTTCAGGGGGGAGGGGGGTGCAGGTACCTGTACAGTACAGGTATCTGCACCCACTTCCAGGATAGCTCTCTGCGGAAAGGGGCGTAGATTACGCCCTCTTCTGAAAGTCCCCCACTGCCTGCTGGGAAACGCACACAGATCCCAGAGGCAGCGGGTCCATCCTTATTGCGCAGCGCGACTCGCACATGCGCAGTAGGGAACCGGGAAATGAAGCCGAAAGGCTCCACTTCCTGTTCCCCCATACCCAAGATGGCGGCGGCAGCACCCGAGAGACGATCGAGAGATCGGCTTCGGGTGCCGACATCGCGGGCGCGCTGGACAGGTAAGTGTCACTATTTTAAAAGTCAGCAGCTGCAGTATTTGTAGCTGCTGGCTTTTAAAAAAAAAAAAAAATGCGGACTCCCGGCAGACTCCCGCTTTAATTTCTCCTTCTGCTCCGGCACAACAGATCCTCCGGTAAGAAAGGGGGTCTGGGTCTCCTCCTGCGCCCCCAATATTGATCCTTTTGGGGATTGATATAAAAGCAGTTTCCTTTAAAAAAAACGGACAGAATGTGTGGCCGTTCAGCAGAGGATTTACCCCCCGCCGCCATATCTGCTGTTTTTACAGGACGCCTGAGCCGCTGCTCGTGCGGGAAAACGCTTTCCTTTAAAAGGAAAGGGGGGGAGTTGCTAACAGCATCAGATGGCGGCCACACATGGAGGAAGTGTTAAGCACTGTGTATGTGTAGCTGCTGCTGGCTGTGGAGGGACACATGAGGAGGATGGCTTGTTCAGGTTAGTGACACAGGCATTTCCCTTTTGACACATTATACTTTACCAGGCTAGGATTAATAGCAGCTAATGGCGCTGGACTATAGCCTAGCAGTGTACGTTCTTTTGCTGGTAGTGCCTCTGCTTTATGCTTCAGGCTATGAGCATCAGGAACTCCTCTAAAGGGGCCAGTGGTTTTCACTATAAACTAAATCCATTTCCAAAAGTATGTCATCCTCCTCTGAAAGGGATGCGGCTGGTCCGATGGAGCCGTCAGGGGAAACTGTTGTTGCATAAACACTTCAGTACCTGTATATATCATACAAGAGGTTTTTTCTTCTACCATTTGTAATTTGGAAAGAAAATTGATGCTATGATGTCTCTCCATAGTGGGGCTAAGCAGATTCCCATCTAGTGCTCAGGACCCTCTTATTGAGGTGCAGGAGGCTGGGGATCAGGTAGATCTTTCCAAATATTTGGAAGATACTTATTTATCCTCTTCTGAGGATCCTAATATGGAAGGAGTAGCATCACAAGAAGGGTTGCTTGTGTACTCCCTTACTCAACCTTTTTGCTGCTTGCAGCACAGGCTCTTGAGGAACCTACCTCCTAATTGGGTTCATTAGAACCTCCCCCATCTGGGGATGTTTTTTCCTATTCATGCATGGCTAAAAAAGATTATGTATTCCGAATGGGAACATCCGGATAAACAATATTATCCTCCCAAGAAATTCTCCACGCTTTATCCTATGTCCAGTGGATAATGCACTGATGTTAAAGGATCCAGCAGATAAAAAGTTGGAACTTCTTTCTAAAAACAATATGTCTTTAGCAAGTTCAGTAGCGCAGCCGGTTCTTGCTCCAATTGGTGTATCTCAGTCCATTAAGGAACAGTTTGGGGAGAGACTTGAAATTCTGCCTGATCAGCAGGCCCAGCAATGGGCTGGTGTATCAGATGAACTGTGTGTCATAGTAGATGCTATGAAAGACTCTATCATTTAAGCCTCATGGCTTATGCTTGGACTCGTGCATTCTCGCAGAGTTCTGTGGCTGAAAAATTGGTCAGCCGAAGCACCGCGTAAAAAGCTCTTAGCCAGTTTTCCCTTTCATGGTGAACAGCTATTTAGAGACGATCTGGCATCCAAAGGATATCTAATGGGAAAAGCTCTCTTTTACCAGTAAAGAAGTTCAAATATTTCTCCTTTAAATTGTGCTGCCTCTCCTTTGCCAGGGGCATCAGCCTCTAGGCAGTCTCAACGGCCTCAACCATCAGGTTCAAGGGGAAGTCCCCAAGAGCAGCACCAGGGTCAGAAGAGATCTTGGGGCAGAAAGCCCACAAAGCAGAATGCTAAAGCCTCCTCATGAAGGGGTGCCCCTGCTCGTTTGGGTGGGGGTAAGGCTCCTGCAATTCTCAAGATCTGGCAGGAACAGTGCTACAAATGGGTGGCTTCTGCAGTTTTTTTCTCTAGGTTATGACTAGAGTTCCGAGAGTTTCCGTCTCCTCGTTTTTTTTTCTAAGGGAAAATGTTCCCAAGGATCCAGGGAAAAAAGTCTCTCTCTCTCTCTCTCTCTCTCTCTCTCTCGATCTCTCTCTCTCGATCTCTCTCTCTCTCGATCTCTCTCTCTCTCTCTCGATCTCTCTCTCTCTCGATCTCTCTCTCTCGATCTCTCTCTCTCGATCTCTCTCTCTCGATCTCTCTCTCTCTCGATCTCTCTCTCTCTCTCGATCTCTCTCTCTCTCTCGATCTCTCTCTCTCTCTCGATCTCTCTCTCTCTCTCGATCTCTCTCTCTCTCTCGATCTCTCTCTCTCTCTCGATCTCTCTCTCTCTCTCGATCTCTCTCTCTCTCTCGATCTCTCTCTCTCTCTCGATCTCTCTCTCTCTCTCTCTCTCGATCTCTCTCGATCTCTCTCTCGATCTCTCTCTCTCTCTCGATCTCTCTCTCTCTCTCGATCTCTCTCTCGATCTCTCTCTCTCTCTCGATCTCTCTCTCTCTCTCTCGATCTCTCTCTCTCTCTCTCGATCTCTCGATCTCTCTCTCTCTCTATCTCTCGATCTCTCTCTCGATCTCTCGATCTCTCTCTCGATCTCTCTCTCGATCTCTCGATCTCTCTCTCGATCTCTCGATCTCTCTCTCTCTCTCTCGATCTCTCTCTCTCTCGATCTCTCTCTCTCTCGATCTCTCTCTCTCTCCGATCTCTCTCTCTCTCCGATCTCTCTCCGATCTCTCTCTCTCTCTCGATCTCTCTCGATCTCTCTCGATCTCTCTCGATCTCTCTCTCGATCTCTCTCTCGATCTCTCTCTCGATCTCTCTCTCGATCTCTCTCTCGAGATCTCTCTCTCGAGATCTCTCTCTCGATCTCTCTCTCGATCTCTCTCTCGATCTCTCTCTCTCGATCTCTCTCTCGATCTCTCTCTCGATCTCTCTCTCGATCTCTCTCTCGATCTCTCGATCTCTCTCTCGATCTCTCTCTCGATCTCTCTCTCGATCTCTCTCTCGATCTCTCTCTCGATCTCTCTCTCGATCTCTCTCTCGATCTCTCTCGATCTCTCTCTCGATCTCTCTCGATCTCTCTCGATCTCTCTCGATCTCTCTCGATCTCTCTCGATCTCTCTCGATCTCTCTCGATCTCTCTCTCTCTCGATCTCTCTCTCTCTCGATCTCTCTCTCTCTCGATCTCTCTCTCTCTCGATCTCTCTCTCTCTCGATCTCTCGATCTCTCTCTCTCGATCTCTCTCTCTCGATCTCTCTCTCTCTCTCTCGATCTCTCTCTCTCTCTCTCGATCTCTCTCTCTCGATCTCTCGATCTCTCTCTCGATCTCTCGATCTCTCTCTCTCGATCTCTCTCTCTCTCTCGATCTCTCTCTCTCGATCTCTCTCTCTCTCTCTCGATCTCTCTCTCTCGATCTCTCTCTCTCTCTCTCTCTCTCTCTCTCGATCTCTCTCTCGATCTCTCTCTCGATCTCTCTCTCTCGATCTCTCTCTCGATCTCTCTCTCGATCTCTCTCTCGATCTCTCTCTCGATCTCTCTCTCGATCTCTCTCTCGATCTCTCTCTCGATCTCTCTCTCGATCTCTCTCTCGATCTCTCTCTCGATCTCTCTCGATCTCTCTCTCGATCTCTCTCGATCTCTCTCGATCTCTCTCGATCTCTCTCGATCTCTCTCTCTCGATCTCTCTCGATCTCTCTCGATCTCTCTCGATCTCTCTCTCTCTCGATCTCTCTCTCTCTCGATCTCTCTCTCTCTCGATCTCTCTCTCTCTCGATCTCTCGATCTCTCTCTCTCGATCTCTCTCTCTCTCTCGATCTCTCTCTCTCGATCTCTCTCTCTCTCTCTCGATCTCTCTCTCTCGATCTCTCTCTCTCGATCTCTCGATCTCTCTCTCGATCTCTCGATCTCTCTCTCTCGATCTCTCTCTCTCTCTCGATCTCTCTCTCTCGATCTCTCTCTCTCTCTCTCTCTCTCTCTCTCTCGATCTCTCTCTCTCGATCTCTCTCTCTCGATCTCTCGATCTCTCTCTCTCGATCTCTCTCTCTCGATCTCTCGATCTCTCTCTCGATCTCTCTCTCTCTCGATCTCTCGATCTCTCTCTCTCTCGATCTCTCGATCTCTCTCTCTCTCGATCTCTCTCTCTCTCGATCTCTCTCTCTCTCGATCTCTCTCTCTCTCGATCTCTCTCTCTCTCGATCTCTCTCTCTCTCGATCTCTCTCTCCTCGATCTCTCTCTCTCTCTCTCGATCTCTCTCTCGATCTCTCTCTCTCTCTCTCGATCTCTCTCTCTCTCTCTCTCGATCTCTCTCTCGATCTCTCTCTCTCTCTCGATCTCTCTCTCTCGATCTCTCTCTCTCTCTCCTCGATCTCTCTCTCGATCTCTCTCTCGATCTCTCTCTCTCTCGATCTCTCTCTCTCTCGATCTCTCTCGATCTCTCTCTCTCTCTCTCTCTCTCTCTCTCGATCTCTCTCTCTCTCGATCTCTCTCTCTCTCGATCTCTCTCTCTCTCTCTCGATCTCTCTCTCGATCTCTCGATCTCTCTCTCGATCTCTCGATCTCTCGATCTCTCTCTCTCGATCTCTCGATCTCTCGATCTCTCTCTCTCGATCTCTCTCGATCTCTCTCTCGATCTCTCTCGATCTCTCGATCTCTCTCTCTCGATCTCTCTCGATCTCTCTCTCGATCTCTCTCGATCTCTCTCGATCTCTCTCTCGATCTCTCTCTCTCGATCTCTCTCGATCTCTCTCGATCTCTCGATCTCTCTCTCTCGATCTCTCTCTCGATCTCTCTCGATCTCTCGATCTCTCTCTCTCTCTCTCGATCTCTCGATCTCTCTCGATCTCTCTCTCGATCTCTCTCTCTCTCGATCTCTCTCTCTCTCGATCTCTCTCTCTCTCTCGATCTCTCTCGATCTCTCTCGATCTCTCTCGATCTCTCTCGATCTCTCTCGATCTCTCTCGATCTCTCTCGATCTCTCTCGATCTCTCTCGATCTCTCTCTCGATCTCTCTCTCTCTCTCGATCTCTCTCTCTCTCTCGATCTCTCTCTCTCTCTCGATCTCTCTCTCTCTCTCGATCTCTCTCTCTCTCTCTCTCGATCTCTCTCTCTCTCTCGATCTCTCTCTCTCTCTCGATCTCTCTCTCTCGATCTCTCTCGATCTCTCTCGATCTCTCTCTCTCGATCTCTCTCTCTCGATCTCTCTCGATCTCTCTCTCTCGATCTCTCTCTCTCGATCTCGATCTCTCTCTCTCGATCTCGATCTCTCGATCTCTCTCGATCTCTCTCGATCTCTCTCGATCTCTCTCGATCTCTCTCGATCTCTCTCTCTCTCGATCTCTCGATCTCTCTCTCTCTCTCGATCTCTCTCTCGATCGATCTCTCTCTCTCGATCTCTCTCTCTCTCTCTCGATCTCTCTCTCTCTCTCGATCTCTCTCTCTCTCTCGATCTCTCTCTCTCTCTCGATCTCTCTCTCTCTCTCGATCTCTCTCTCTCGATCTCTCTCGATCTCTCTCGATCTCTCTCTCGATCTCTCTCTCGATCTCTCTCTCGATCTCTCTCTCGATCTCTCTCTCGATCTCTCTCTCGATCTCTCGATCTCTCTCTCGATCTCTCGATCTCTCGATCTCTCTCTCTCGATCTCTCTCTCTCGATCTCTCTCGATCTCTCTCGATCTCTCTCTCGATCTCTCTCTCGATCTCTCTCTCGATCTCTCTCGATCTCTCGATCTCTCTCTCGATCTCTCGATCTCTCGATCTCTCTCTCGATCTCTCGATCTCTCTCTCTCGATCTCTCTCGATCTCTCTCGATCTCTCTCTCGATCTCTCTCTCGATCTCTCTCTCGATCTCTCTCTCGATCTCTCTCTCGATCTCTCTCGATCTCTCGATCTCTCTCTCGATCTCTCGATCTCTCGATCTCTCTCTCGATCTCTCTCTCTCTCGATCTCTCTCGATCTCTCGATCTCTCGATCTCTCTCTCTCTCTCGATCTCTCTCGATCTCTCGATCTCTCGATCTCTCTCTCGATCTCTCGATCTCTCTCTCGATCTCTCGATCTCTCTCTCGATCTCTCTCTCGATCTCTCTCTCGATCTCTCGATCTCTCTCTCGATCTCTCGATCTCTCTCTCGATCTCTCTCTCGATCTCTCTCTCGATCTCTCTCTCTCTCTCGATCTCTCTCTCTCTCTCTCTCGATCTCTCTCTCTCTCTCGATCTCTCTCTCTCTCTCGATCTCTCTCTCTCTCTCTCGATCTCTCTCGATCTCTCTCGATCTCTCTCGATCTCTCTCGATCTCTCTCGATCTCTCTCTCGATCTCTCGATCTCTCTCTCGATCTCTCGATCTCTCTCTCGATCTCTCTCGATCTCTCTCTCGATCTCTCTCTCGATCTCTCTCTCTCTCTCTCGATCTCTCTCTCTCTCTCTCTCGATCTCTCTCTCTCTCTCTCTCGATCTCTCTCTCTCTCTCGATCTCTCTCTCTCTCTCGATCTCTCTCGATCTCTCGATCTCTCTCTCGATCTCTCGATCTCTCTCTCGATCTCTCTCTCGATCTCTCTCTCTCTCTCTCGATCTCTCTCTCTCTCTCTCTCGATCTCTCTCTCTCTCTCTCTCGATCTCTCTCTCTCGTCTCTCGTTCTCCTCGATCTCTCTCGCATCTCTCTCGATCTCTCTCGATCTCTCTCGATCTCTCTCTCTCGATCTCTCTCTCGATCGATCTCTCTCTCTCGATCTCTCTCTCGATCGATCTCTCTCTCTCGATCTCTCTCGATCTCTCTCTCGATCTCTCGATCTCTCTCTCTCGATCTCTCTCTCTCGATCTCTCTCTCTCGATCTCTCTCTCTCGATCTCTCTCTCTCGATCTCTCTCTCGATCTCTCTCTCTCGATCTCTCTCTCTCGATCTCTCTCTCTCGATCTCTCTCTCTCGATCTCTCTCTCTCGATCTCTCTCTCTCGATCTCTCTCTCTCGATCTCTCTCTCTCGATCTCTCTCTCTCGATCTCTCTCTCTCGATCTCTCTCTCTCTCTCTATCTCTCTCTCTCGATCTCTCTCTCTCGATCTCTCTCTCGATCTCTCTCTCGATCTCTCTCGATCTCTCTCTCGATCTCTCTCTCGATCTCTCGATCTCTCGATCTCTCGATCTCTCTCTCTCGATCTCTCTCTCTCGATCTCTCTCTCTCGATCTCTCTCTCTCGATCTCTCTCTCTCGATCTCTCTCTCTCGATCTCTCTCTCTCTATCTCTCTCTCTATCTCTCTCTCGATCTCTCTCTCTATCTCTCTCTCTCTCTCTCGATCTCTCTCTCTCTCTCTCGATCTCTCTCTCTCTCTCGATCTCTCTCTCGATCTCTCGATCTCGATCTCTCTCTCTCGATCTCTCTCGATCTCGATCTCGATCTCGATCTCGATCTCGATCTCGATCTCTCTCTCGATCTCGATCTCGATCTCGATCTCTCTCTCGATCTCTCTCTCTCGATCTCGATCTCGATCTCTCTCTCTCGATCTCTCTCTCTCGATCTCTCTCGATCTCTCTCTCTCGATCTCTCGATCTCTCTCGATCTCTCTCGATCTCTCTCGATCTCTCTCGATCTCTCTCGATCTCTCTCGATCTCTCTCGATCTCTCTCTCGATCGATCTCTCTCTCTCGATCTCTCTCGATCTCTCTCGATCTCTCTCTCGATCTCTCTCTCGATCTCTCGATCTCTCGATCTCTCGATCTCTCTCTCTCGATCTCTCTCTCTCGATCTCTCTCTCTCGATCTCTCTCTCTCGATCTCTCTCTCTCGATCTCTCTCTCTCGATCTCTCTCTCTCGATCTCTCTCTCTCGATCTCTCTCTCTCTCTCTATCTCTCGATCTCTCGATCTCTCGATCTCTCGATCTCTCTCTCTCTCTCTCTCGATCTCTCTCTCGATCTCTCGATCTCGATCTCTCTCTCTCGATCTCTCGATCTCGATCTCGATCTCGATCTCTCTCTCTCGATCTCGATCTCGATCTCGATCTCTCTCTCTCGATCTCGATCTCGATCTCGATCTCTCTCTCTCGATCTCGATCTCGATCTCGATCTCTCTCTCTCGATCTCGATCTCGATCTCTCTCTCGATCTCTCTCTCTCTCTCGATCTCTCTCTCTCGATCTCTCTCTCTCGATCTCTCTCTCTCGATCTCTCTCTCTCTATCTCTCTCGATCTCTCTCTCTCGATCTCTCTCTCTCGATCTCTCTCTCGATCTCTCGATCTCTCGATCTCGATCTCGATCTCGATCTCGATCTCTCTCTCTCTCTCTCGATCTCTCTCTCTCTCTCTCGATCTCTCTCTCTCTCGATCTCTCTCTCTCTCGATCTCTCTCTCTCTCGATCTCTCTCTCTCTCTCGATCTCTCTCGATCTCTCTCTCTCTCTCTCGATCTCTCTCTCTCTCTCTCTCGATCTCTCGATCTCTCTCTCTCTCTCGATCTCTCTCTCGATCTCTCGATCTCGATCTCTCTCTCTCTCTCGATCTCTCTCTCTCGATCTCGATCTCGATCTCGATCTCGATCTCGATCTCGATCTCGATCTCTCTCTCTCGATCTCGATCTCTCTCTCTCGATCTCTCTCTCTCTCTCGATCTCTCTCTCTCGATCTCTCTCTCTCTCTCGATCTCTCGATCTCTCTCGATCTCTCTCGATCTCTCTCGATCTCTCTCGATCTCTCTCGATCTCTCTCGATCTCTCTCGATCTCTCTCTCTCGATCGATCTCTCTCGATCTCTCTCTCGATCTCTCTCTCGATCTCTCGATCTCTCTCTCGATCTCTCTCTCGATCTCTCTCTCGATCTCTCTCTCTCGATCTCTCTCTCTCGATCTCTCTCTCTCGATCTCTCTCTCTCGATCTCTCTCGATCTCTCTCGATCTCTCTCGATCTCTCTCGATCTCTCTCTCTCTCGATCTCTCGATCTCTCTCTCTCGATCTCTCTCTCTCGATCTCTCTCTCTCGATCTCGATCTCGATCTCGATCTCTCTCTCTCTCTCTCTCGATCTCTCTCTCTCGATCTCTCTCTCTCTCTCTCTCTCTCGATCTCTCTCTCTCTCGATCTCTCTCTCTCTCTCTCTCGATCTCTCTCTCTCTCGATCTCTCTCTCTCTCTCTCTCTCGATCTCTCTCTCTCTCTCTCTCGATCTCTCTCTCTCTCTCTCTCGATCTCTCTCTCTCTCTCTCTCGATCTCTCTCTCTCTCTCTCTCGATCTCTCGATCTCGATCTCGATCTCGATCTCTCGATCTCGATCTCGATCTCTCGATCTCGATCTCTCTCTCTCGATCTCTCGATCTCGATCTCGATCTCGATCTCGATCTCGATCTCGATCTCTCTCTCTCTCTCTCTCGATCTCTCTCTCTCTCTCTCGATCTCTCTCTCTCGATCTCTCTCTCTCGATCTCTCTCTCTCGATCTCTCTCTCTCGATCTCGATCTCGATCTCGATCTCTCTCTCTCTCTCTCGATCTCTCTCTCTCTCTCGATCTCTCTCTCTCTCTCTCTCGATCTCTCTCTCTCTCTCTCTCGATCTCTCTCTCTCTCTCTCTCGATCTCTCGATCTCGATCTCGATCTCTCGATCTCGATCTCGATCTCTCTCTCTCTCTCGATCTCTCTCTCTCTCTCTCTCTCTCGATCTCTCTCTCGATCTCTCGATCTCTCGATCTCTCGATCTCTCGATCTCTCTCTCTCTCTCTCTCGATCTCTCGATCTCGATCTCGATCTCGATCTCGATCTCTCTCTCTCGATCTCTCTCTCTCGATCTCTCTCTCTCGATCTCGATCTCTCTCTCTCTCTCGATCTCTCTCTCTCTCTCTCTCGATCTCTCTCTCTCTCTCGATCTCTCGATCTCGATCTCGATCTCTCGATCTCGATCTCGATCTCGATCTCGATCTCGATCTCGATCTCGATCTCGATCTCGATCTCTCTCTCTCGATCTCTCTCTCTCTCGATCTCTCTCTCGATCTCTCTCTCTCGATCTCTCGATCTCTCGATCTCTCGATCTCGATCTCTCGATCTCTCTCGATCTCTCTCGATCTCTCTCGATCTCTCTCGATCTCTCTCGATCTCTCTCGATCTCTCTCGATCTCTCTCGATCTCTCTCGATCTCTCTCTCTCTCTCGATCTCTCTCTCTCTCGATCTCTCTCTCTCTCTCTCTCTCTCTCTCTCTCGATCTCTCTCTCTCTCTCTCTCTCTCTCTCGATCTCTCTCTCTCTCTCGATCTCTCTCTCTCTCTCTCTCGATCTCTCTCTCTCTCTCTCTCTCTCGATCTCGATCTCTCGATCTCTCGATCTCTCTCTCGATCTCGATCTCGATCTCTCTCTCTCTCTCGATCTCTCTCTCGATCTCGATCTCGATCTCGATCTCTCTCTCTCTCTCGATCTCTCTCTCGATCTCTCTCTCGATCTCTCTCTCGATCTCGATCTCTCTCTCTCTCTCTCGATCTCTCTCTCTCTCTCTCGATCTCTCTCTCTCTCTCTCTCCGATCTCTCTCTCTCTCGATCTCTCTCTCTCGATCTCTCTCTCTCTCGATCTCTCTCTCTCGATCTCTCTCTCTCGATCTCTCTCGATCTCTCTCGATCTCTCTCGATCTCGATCTCTCGATCTCGATCTCGATCTCTCTCTCTCGATCTCTCTCTCTCGATCTCTCTCTCTCGATCTCTCTCTCTCTCTCGATCTCTCTCTCTCTCTCTCGATCTCTCTCTCTCTCTCTCGATCTCTCTCTCTCGATCTCTCGATCTCTCTCTCTCGATCTCTCTCTCGATCTCGATCTCGATCTCGATCTCTCTCTCGATCTCTCGATCTCTCTCTCGATCTCGATCTCTCTCTCGATCTCTCGATCTCTCTCTCTCTCTCTCTCGATCTCTCTCTCTCTCTCTCTCTCGATCTCTCTCGATCTCTCTCGATCTCTCTCTCTCTCTCTCTCGATCTCGATCTCGATCTCTCTCTCGATCTCTCTCTCTCGATCTCTCTCTCTCGATCTCTCTCTCTCTCTCTCTCTCGATCTCGATCTCGATCTCTCTCTCGATCTCTCTCTCTCGATCTCTCTCTCTCGATCTCTCTCTCTCGATCTCTCTCTCTCTCGATCTCTCTCTCTCGATCTCTCTCTCTCTCGATCTCTCTCTCTCTCGATCTCTCTCTCTCTCGATCTCTCTCTCTCTCGATCTCTCTCTCTCTCTCTCTCTCTCTCGATCTCTCGATCTCGATCTCGATCTCGATCTCTCTCTCGATCTCTCTCTCTCGATCTCTCTCTCTCGATCTCTCTCTCTCTCTCGATCTCTCTCTCGATCTCTCTCTCTCGATCTCTCTCTCGATCTCGATCTCTCTCTCGATCTCTCGATCTCTCTCTCTCGATCTCTCTCTCGATCTCGATCTCTCTCTCGATCTCTCTCTCTCTCGATCTCTCTCTCGATCTCTCGATCTCGATCTCTCTCTCTCGATCTCTCTCTCTCGATCTCGATCTCGATCTCTCTCTCTCGATCTCTCTCTCTCGATCTCTCTCTCTCTCGATCTCTCTCTCTCGATCTCGATCTCGATCTCGATCTCGATCTCTCTCTCTCGATCTCGATCTCGATCTCTCTCTCTCGATCTCTCTCTCTCTCTCGATCTCTCTCTCTCGATCTCTCTCTCTCGATCTCTCTCTCTCGATCTCTCTCTCTCGATCTCTCTCTCTCGATCTCTCTCTCTCGATCTCTCTCGATCTCTCTCTCTCGATCTCGATCTCGATCTCTCTCTCTCGATCTCGATCTCGATCTCTCTCTCTCTCGATCTCTCTCTCTCTCTCGATCTCTCTCTCTCTCGCTCTCTCTCTCGATCTCTCTCTCTCGATCTCTCTCGATCTCTCTCTCTCGATCTCTCTCTCTCGATCTCTCTCTCTCTCTCTCGATCTCTCGATCTCGATCTCGATCTCTCTCTCTCTCTCGATCTCTCTCTCGATCTCTCTCTCGATCTCTCTCTCGATCTCGATCTCTCTCTCTCTCTCTCGATCTCTCTCTCTCTCGATCTCTCTCTCGATCTCGATCTCTCTCTCTCTCTCTCCGATCTCTCTCTCTCTCGATCTCTCTCTCTCTCTCGATCTCTCTCTCTCTCTCTCGATCTCTCTCTCTCTCTCTCGATCTCTCTCGATCTCTCGATCTCTCGATCTCTCTCTCTCTCTCTCTCTCTCTCTCTCTCGATCTCTCGATCTCTCGATCTCTCGATCTCTCGATCTCGCCTCTCGATCTCGATCTCGATCTCTCTCGATCTCTCTCTCTCGATCTCGATCTCGATCTCGATCTCTCTCTCTCTCTCTCTCTCTCTCTCTCTCTCTCTCTCTCTCGATCTCTCTCTCTCTCTCTCTCTCGATCTCTCTCTCTCTCTCTCTCGATCTCTCGATCTCGATCTCGATCTCTCTCGATCTCGATCTCGATCTCTCGATCTCGATCTCTCTCTCTCGATCTCGATCTCTCTCTCTCGATCTCTCTCTCTCGATCTCGATCTCGATCTCTCTCGATCTCTCTCTCTCGATCTCTCCGTCTCGATCTCTCTCGATCTCTCTCTCTCTCTCTCGATCTCTCTCTCTCTCTCTCGATCTCTCTCTCTCGATCTCTCTCTCTCTCTCTCTCTCTCTCTCTCTCGATCTCTCTCTCCTCCTCTCGATCTCGATCTCTCGATCTCGATCTCGATCTCTCTCTCTCTCTCGATCTCTCTCTCTCTCTCTCTCTCGATCTCTCTCTCTCTCGATCTCTCTCTCGATCTCTCTCGATCTCGATCTCTCTCTCTCGATCTCTCTCTCTCGATCTCTCGATCTCATCTCGATCTCTCTCTCTCGATCTCTCTCTCTCGATCTCTCTCTCTCGATCTCTCTCTCTCGATCTCGATCTCGATCTCGATCTCTCTCTCTCTCTCTCTCGATCTCTCTCTCTCTCTCTCTCGATCTCTCTCTCTCTCTCTCTCTCTCGATCTCTCTCTCTCTCTCTCTCGATCTCTCTCTCTCTCTCTCTCTCTCGATCTCTCTCGATCTCCCGATCTCTCTCTCTCTCTCTCTCTCTCTCTCTCTCTCTCTCTCGATCTCTCTCTCTCGATCTCGATCTCATCTCTCGATCTCGATCTCTCTCGATCTCTCTCTCGATCTCTCTCTCTCGATCTCTCTCTCTCGATCTCTCTCTCTCGATCTCTCTCTCTTCGATCTCTCTCTCTCGATCTCTCTCTCTCTCTCTCGATCTCTCTCTCTCGATCTCTCGATCTCTCTCTCTCGATCTCTCTCTCGATCTCGATCTCTCTCTCGATCTCTCGATCTCTCTCTCTCTCTCTCTCTCTCTCTCTCTCTCTCGATCTCTCTCGATCTCTCTCGATCTCTCTCGATCTCTCTCTCTCTCTCTCGATCTCGATCTCGATCTCTCGATCTCTCGATCTCTCGATCTCGATCTCGATCTCTCTCTCGATCTCTCTCTCTCGATCTCTCTCTCTCGTCTCTCTCTCTCGATCTCTCTCTCTCGATCTCTCTCTCTCTCGATCTCTCTCTCTCTCGATCTCTCTCTCTCTCGATCTCTCTCTCTCTCGATCTCTCTCTCTCTCGATCTCTCTCTCTCTCTCTCTCTCTCTCTCTCTCGATCTCGATCTCTCGATCTCTCTCTCTCTCTCGATCTCTCTCTCGCTCTCTCTCTCGATCTCTCTCTCTCGATCTCTCTCTCTCGATCTCTCTCTCTCGATCTCTCTCTCTCTCTCTCTCTCTCTCTCTCTCTCGATCTCTCTCTCTCGATCTCTCTCTCGATCTCGACTCTCTCTCGATCTCTCGATCTCTCTCTCTCTCTCTCTCTCGATCTCTCTCGATCTCTCTCGATCTCTCCTCTCTCTCTCTCTCGATCTCTCTCGATCTCTCATCTCGATCTCGATCTCTCTCTCTCGATCTCTCTCTCTCGATCTCTCTTCTCTCTCGATCTCTCTCTCTCATCTTCTCTCTCTCGATCTCTCTCTCTCTCGATCTCTCTCTCTCTCGATCTCTCTCTCTCTCGATCTCTCTCTCTCTCGATCTCTCTCTCTCTCGATCTCTCTCTCTCTCTCTCTCTCTCTCGATCTCTCTCTCGATCTCCTCTCGATCTCTCTCTCGATCTCTCTCTTCTCTCTCGATCTCTCTCGATTCTCTCGATCTCTCTCTCTCGATCTCTCTCTCTCGATCTCTCTCTCTCTCGATCTCTCTCTCTCTCTCTCTCGATCTCTCTCTCCTCGATCTCTCTCTCGATCTCTCTCTCTCTCTCGATCTCTCTCTCTCTCGATCTCTCTCTCTCTCGATCTCTCTCGATCTCTCTCGATCTCTCTCGTCTCTCTCCTCTCTCGATCTCTCTCTCTCTCTCTCTCTCTCTCTCGTCTCTCTCGATCTCTCTCGATCTCTCTCGATCTCTCTCTCTCTCGATCTCTCTCTCTCTCTCGATCTCTCTCTCTCTCTCTCGATCTCTCTCTCGATCTCTCTCTCGATCTCTCTCTCTCTCTCGATCTCTCTCTCTCTCTCTCTCTCTCTCGATCTCTCTCTCGATCTCTCTCTCGATCTCTCTCTCTCTCTCTCTCTCTCTCTCTCGATCTCTCTCGATCTCTTCTCTCTCTCTCTCTCGACTCTCTCGATCTCTCTCGATCTCTCGATCTCTCTCGATCTCTCTCTCGATCTCTCTCGATCTCTCTCGATCTCTCTCGATCTCTCTCTCTCTCTCGATCTCTCTCGTCTCTCTCGATCTCTCTCTCTCTCGATCTCTCTCTCTCGATCTCTCTCTCTCTCTCTCTCTCTCTCTCGATCTCTCTCTCTCGATCTCTCTCTCTCGATCTCTCTCTCTCGATCTCTCTCTCTCGATCTCTCTCTCTCGATCTCTCTCTCGATCTCTCTCTCGATCTCTCTCTCGATCTCTCTCGATCTCTCTCCGATCTCTCTCTCGATCTCTCTCTCGATCTCTCTCTCTCGATCTCTCTCGATCTCTCTCGATCTCTCTCGATCTCTCTCGATCTCTCTCTCTCTCTCTCTCTCTCTCTCTCGATCCTCTCTCCTCGATCTCCTCTCTCGACTCTCTCTCTCGATCTCTCTCTCGATCTCTCTCTCGATCT
>NW_027507718.1:168094944-168167600 GCF_037356315.1 Lithobates pipiens | reverse complement strand
TCTCTCGATCTCTCTCGATCTCTCTCGATCTCTCCTCGATCTCTCTCTCGATCTCCTCGATCTCTCTCGATCTCTCTCTATCTCCTCTCTCTCTCTCGATCTCTCTCGATCTCTCTCGATCTCTCTCTCTCTCGATCTCTCTCGATCTCTCTCTCGATCTCTCTCTCTCTCTCTCTCTCTCTCTCGATCTCTCTCTCTCGATCTCTCTCTCTCGATCTCTCTCTCTCGATCTCTCTCTCTCGATCTCTCTCTCGATCTCTCTCTCGATCTCTCTCTCGATCTCTCTCTCTCTCTCGATCTCTCTCTCTCGATCTCTCTCTCGATCTCTCTCGATCTCTCTCGATCTCTCTCTCTCTCTCCTCTCTCTCGATCTCTCTCGATCTCTCTCGATCTCTCTCTCTCTCTCTCTCTCTCTCTCTCGATCTCTCTCTCTCTCTCTCTCTCGATCTCTCTCTCTCGATCTCTCTCTCGATCTCTCTCTCGATCTCTCTCTCTCGATCTCTCTCTCTCGATCTCTCTCTCGATCTCTTCGATCTCTCTCTCTCTCCTCTCTCTCTCTCGATCTCTCTCGATCTCTCTCGATCTCTCTCTCTCTCTCTCTCGATCTCTCTCGATCTCTCGATCTCTCCTCTCTCTCTCTCTCGATCTCTCTCTCTCTCGCTCTCTCTCTCGATCTCTCTCTCGATCTCTCTCTCTCGATCTCTCTCTCTCGATCTCTCTCTCGATCTCTCTCTCTCGATCTCTCTCTCTCGATCTCTCTCTCTCGATCTCTCTCTCTCTCTCGATCTCTCTCTCGATCTCTCTCTCGATCTCTCTCGATCTCTCTCTCGATCTCTCTCGATCTCTCTCTCGATCTCTCTCTCGATCTCTCTCTCTCTCTCTCTCGATCTCTCTCGATCTCTCTCTCTCTCTCTCGATCTCTCTCTCTCTCTCTCGATCTCTCTCTCTCTCGATCTCTCTCTCTCGATCTCTCTCTCGATCTCTCTCTCGATCTCTCTCTCTCTCTCGATCTCTCTCTCTCTCTCTCTCTCGATCTCTCTCTCTCTCTCTCGATCTCTCTCTCTCTCTCTCTCTCTCTCTCGATCTCTCTCTCTCGATCTCTCTCTGTCTCTCTCTCGATCTCTCTCTCTCTCTCTCTCTCTCGATCTCTCGATCTCTCTCGATCTCTCTCTCTCTCTCTCGATCTCTCTCTCTCTCTCGATCTCTCTCTCGATCTCTCTCTCTCGATCTCTCTCTCTCGATCTCTCTCTCTCGATCTCTCTCTCTCGATCTCTCTCTCGATCTCTCTCTCTCGATCTCTCTCTCTCTCTCGATCTCTCTCTCTCTCTCGATCTCTCTCTCTCTCTCGATCTCTCTCTCTCGATCTCTCGATCTCTCCTCTCTCTCTCTCTCTCTCTCTCTCTCTCTCGATCTCTCTCTCGATCTCTCTCTCTCTCTCTCTCGATCTCTCTCTCTCGATCTCTCTCTCTCATCCTCTGATCTCTCTCGATCTCTCTCTCTCTCGATCTCTCTCTCTCGATCTCTCTCTCTCGATCTCTCGATCTCTCTCTCTCTCGATCTCTCTCTCTCGATCTCTCTCTCTCTCTCTCTCTCTCTCTCGATCTCTCTCTCTCATCTCTCTCTCTCGATCTCTCTCGATCTCTCTCTCGATCTCTCTCTCTCTCGATCTCTCTCTCTCTCTCTCTCGTCTCTCTCTCTGATCTCTTCTCTCGATCTCTCGATCTCTCTCTCTCTGATCTCTCTCTCTCTCTCTCTCTCGATCTCTCTCTCTCGATCTCTCTCTCTCGATCTCTCTCTCTCGATCTCTCTCTCTCGATCTCTCTCTCCTCTCTCTTCTCTCTCTCGATCTCTCTCTCTCTCTCGTCTCTCTCTCTCTCGATCTCTCTCTCTCTCGATCTCTCTCTCTCGATCTCTCGTCTCTCGATCTCTCTCGATCTCTCTCTCTCTCTCTCTCTCGATCTCTCTCTCGATCTCTCTCTCTCGATCTCTCTCTCTCGATCTCTCTCTCTCTCTCTCGATCTCTTCTCTCTCTCTCGATCTCTCTCTCGATCTCTCTCTCTCTCTCTCTCTCTCTCGATCTCTCTCTCTCGATCTCTATCTCTCGATCTCTCTCTCTCGCTCTCTCTCTCTCGATCTCTCTCTCTCGATCTCTCTCTCGATCTCTCTCTCTCGATCTCTCTCTCTCTCGATCTCTCTCTCTCTCTCTCTCTCTCTGATCTCTCTCTCGATCTCTCTCTCTCTCTCTCTCGATCTCTCTCTCGATCTCTCTCTCTCTCTCCTCTCTCTCTCTCTCGATCTCTCTCTCTCGATCTCTCTCTCTCGATCTCTCTCTCTCGATCTCTCTCTCTCTCTCTCGATCTCTCTCTCTCGATCTCTCTCTCGATCTCTCGATCTCTCTCTCTCTCTCTCTCTCTCTCGCTCTCTCGATCTCTCTCTCTCGATCTCTCTCTCTCTCTCTCTCTCTCTCTCTCCGATCTCTCTCTCTCTCGATCTCTCTCTCTCTCTCTCTCGATCTCTCTCTCGATCTCTCTCTCTCGATCTCTCTCTCTCGATCTCTCTCTCTCGATCTCTCTCTCTCGATCTCTCTCTCTCGATCTCTCTCTCTCGATCTCTCTCTCTCGATCTCTCTCTCTCGATCTCTCTCTCGATCTCTCGATCTCTCTCTCTCGTCTCTCTCTCTCTCGATCTCTCTCTCTCTCTCTCGATCTCTCTCTCTCTCTTCTCTCTCTCTCTCGATCTCTCTCTCTCGATCTCTCTCTCTCTCTCTCTCTCGATCTCTCTCTCTCTCTCTCTCTCGATCTCTCTCTCGATCTCTCTCTCGATCTCTCTCTCGATCTCTCTCTCTCGATCTCTCTCTCTCGATCTCTCTCTCTCGATCTCCTCTCTCTCGATCTCTCTCTCTCGATCTCTCTCTCTCGATCTCTCTCTCTCTCGATCTCTCTCTCTCGATCTCTCTCTCGATCTCTCTCTCTCTCTCTCTCTCTCTCTCGATCTCTCTCTCGATCTCTCGATCTCTCTCTCTCTCTCTCTCTCTCTCTCTGATCTCTCGATCTCTCTCTCTCGATCTCTCGATCTCTCTCTCTCTCTCTCTCGATCTCTCGATCTCTCTCTCTCGATCTCTCGATCTCTCTCTCTCTCTCTCTCGATCTCTCTCTCTCGATCTCTCTCTCTCGATCTCTCTCTCTCGATCTCTCTCTCTCGATCTCTCTCTCTCGATCTCTCTCTCTCGATCTCTCTCTCTCGATCTCTCTCTCTCGATCTCTCTCTCTCTCTCGATCTCTCTCTCTCGATCTCTCTCTCGATCTCTCGATCTCTCTCTCTCTCTCTCTCTCTCTCTCGATCTCTCGATCTCTCTCTCTCGATCTCTCGATCTCTCTCTCTCTCTCTCTCTCTCTCTCGATCTCTCTCTCTCTCGATCTCTCTCTCTCTCTCTCTTCGATCTCTCTCTCTCGATCTCTCTCTCTCGATCTCTCTCTCTCGATCTCTCTCTCTCGATCTCTCTCTCTCGATCTCTCGATCTCTCTCTCTCGATCTCTCTCTCTCTCGATCTCTCTCTCTCTCTCTCGATCTCTCTCTCTCTCTCTCGATCTCTCTCTCTCGATCTCTCTCTCTCGATCTCTCTCTCTCTCTCTCTCTCCGATCTCTCTCTCTCTCGATCTCTCTCTCGATCTCTCTCTCTCTCGATCTCTCTCTCTCGATCTCTCTCCTCTCGATCTCTCTCTCTCGATCTCTCTCTCGATCTCTCTCTCTCGATCTCTCTCTCTCGATCTCTCTCTCTCGATCTCTCTCTCTCTCTCTCTCGATCTCTCTCTCTCTCGATCTCTCGATCTCTCTCTCTCGATCTCTCGATCTCTCTCTCTCTCTCTCTCTCTCTCTCTCTCGATCTCTCTCTCTCTCGATCTCTCTCTCTCTCTCTCTCTCTCTCTCTCTCTCTCTCGATCTCTCTCTCTCGATCTCTCTCTCTCGATCTCTCTCTCTCGATCTCTCTCTCTCGATCTCTCTCTCGATCTCTCTCTCGATCTCTCTCTCGATCTCTCTCTCGATCTCTCTCGATCTCTCTCGATCTCTCTCTCGATCTCTCTCTCGATCTCTCTCGATCTCTCTCTCTCTCGATCTCTCTCGATCTCTCTCGATCTCTCTCGATCTCTCTCTCGATCTCTCTCGATCTCTCTCTCGATCTCTCTCTCGATCTCTCTATCTCTCTCGATCTCTCTCGATCTCTCTCGATCTCTCTCGATCTCTCTCTCTCTCTCGATCTCGATCTCTCGATCTCTCGATCTCTCTCGATCTCTCTCGATCTCTCTCGATCTCTCTCTCGATCTCTCTCTCGATCTCTCTCTCGATCTCTCTCTCGATCTCTCTCTCTCTCTCTCTCGATCTCTCTCTCTCTCTCTCGATCTCTCTCTCTCTCTCTCGATCTCTCTCTCGATCTCTCTCTCGATCTCGATCTCTCTCTCGATCTCTCTCTCGATCTCTCTCTCGATCTCGATCTCTCTCGATCTCTCTCGATCTCTCTCGATCTCGATCTCTCTCGATCTCTCTCGATCTCTCTCGATCTCTCTCTCTCTCGATCTCTCTCGATCTCTCTCTCTCGATCTCGATCTCGATCTCTCTCTCTCGATCTCTCCTCGATCTCTCTCTCGATCTCTCTCTCTCGATCTCGATCTCGATCTCTCTCTCTCGATCTCTCTCTCTCGATCTCTCTCTCGATCTCTCTCTCGATCTCTCTCGATCTCTCTCGATCTCTCTCTCGATCTCTCTCTCGATCTCTCTCTCGATCTCTCTCTCGATCTCTCTCTCGATCTCTCTCGATCTCTCTCGATCTCTCTCGATCTCTCTCTCGATCTCTCTCGATCTCTCTCTCGATCTCTCTCTCGATCTCTCTCTCGATCTCTCTCTCGATCTCTCTCTCTCCGATCTCTCTCTCTCGATCTCTCTCTCTCGATCTCTCTCTCTCGATCTCTCTCTCTCGATCTCTCTCTCTCGATCTCTCTCTCTCGATCTCTCTCTCTCTCTCGATCTCTCTCTCTCGATCTCTCTCTCGATCTCTCGATCTCTCTCTCTCTCTCTCTCTCTCTCTCGATCTCTCTCTCTCTCGATCTCTCGATCTCTCTCTCTCTCTCGATCTCTCGATCTCTCGATCTCTCGATCTCTCGATCTCTCGATCTCTCTCTCTCGATCTCTCTCTCTCGATCTCTCTCTCTTCGATCCTCTCTCTCGATCTCTCTCTCTCGATCTCTCTCGATCTCGATCTCTCTCTCGATCTCGATCTCTCTCTCGATCTCTCTCTCGATCTCTCTCTCTCTCGATCTCTCTCTCTCTCGATCTCTCTCTCTCTCGATCTCTCTCTCTCGATCTCTCTCTCTCGATCTCTCTCTCTCGATCTCTCTCTCTCGATCTCTCTCTCTCGATCTCTCTCTCTCTCTCGATCTCTCTCTCTCGATCTCTCTCTCGATCTCTCGATCTCTCTCTCTCTCTCTCTCTCTCTCTCGATCTCTCTCTCTCTCGATCTCTCGATCTCTCTCTCTCGATCTCTCGATCTCTCTCTCTCGATCTCTCGATCTCTCTCTCTCTCTCGATCTCTCGATCTCTCGATCTCTCGATCTCTCGATCTCTCTCTCTCGATCTCTCTCTCTCGATCTCTCTCTCTCGATCTCTCTCTCTCGATCTCTCTCTCTCGATCTCTCTCTCTCGATCTCTCGCTCTCGATCTCTCGATCTCGATCTCTCGATCTCGATCTCTCTCTCTCGATCTCTCTCTCTCGATCTCGATCTCTCTCGATCTCGATCTCTCTCTCGATCTCTCTCTCGATCTCTCTCTCGATCTCTCTCGATCTCTCTCGATCTCTCTCGATCTCTCTCGATCTCTCTCGATCTCTCTCGATCTCTCTCTCGATCTCTCTCGATCTCTCTCGATCTCTCTCTCTCTCTCTCGATCTCTCGATCTCTCTCTCTCGATCTCTCGATCTCTCTCTCTCGATCTCTCTCTCTCTCTCTCGATCTCTCTCTCTCTCGATCTCTCTCTCTCTCGATCTCTCTCGATCTCGATCTCTCTCGATCTCGATCTCTCTCGATCTCTCTCGATCTCTCTCGATCTCGATCTCTCTCGATCTCGATCTCTCTCGATCTCGATCTCTCTCGATCTCGATCTCTCTCGATCTCGATCTCTCTCGATCTCGATCTCTCTCGATCTCTCTCGATCTCGATCTCTCTCGATCTCGATCTCTCTCGATCTCGATCTCGATCTCGATCTCTCTCTCTCTCTCTCTCTCTCTCTCGATATATCTCTCTCTCTCTCTCTCTCTCTCTCGATATATCTCTCTCTCTCTCTCTCTCTCTCTCGATATCTCTCTCTCTCGATATATCTCTCTCTCTCTCTCTCTCTCTCTCGATATCTCTCTCTCTCGATATATCTCTCTCTCTCTCTCTCTCTCTCTCTCGATATCTCTCTCTCTCGATATATCTCTCTCTCTCTCTCTCTCGATATATCTCTCGATATATCTCTCTCTCTCTCTCTCTCTCTCTCTCGATATATCTCTCTCTCTCTCTCTCTCTCTCTCTCTCGATATATCTCTCTCTCTCTCTCTCTCTCGATATATCTCTCTCTCTCGATATATCTCTCTCTCTCTCGATATATCTCTCTCTCTCTCGATATATCTCTCTCTCTCTCTCTCTCGATATCTCTCTCTCTCTCTCTCTCGATATCTCTCTCTCTCTCTCTCTCGATATCTCTCTCTCTCTCGATATCTCTCTCTCTCTCTCTCTCGATATCTCTCTCTCTCTCTCTCTCGATATCTCTCTCTCCACGGCTGTTGGTCAGTTAGCCAGTGGCACCAGCCAATCAGGAGGGAGAGTCCTGAACAGGCCGAGACACTTGTGCAAAATTGCTGGCTAGAGATGGGGCCTCAGGTAAGTATTTAGAGGGGCTGCTACGTATTTTCCCATGTATGCACTTGTCTCTGCCTGCCACTTCATCATTTTCTAGATGCCTAGTTCTGGAAAAATCTGCTCTAATGATGCTTTGGAATCTGCACTTTAATTGTTAGTTGCTAGCACCAGCGGGATAAAATATATCCAATCGTGTGAAAGCTTGGATGGCTGCTTTTTCTGTTTTACTCGTTAACATATCCTTGTGTTCAAATCCATAGATCACAAGGAGTTCAGATTTAATCTGTGTACACACTGGCCAAAAGTTGGCTAGTTCAGCATGAACTGGCCGTACATAAACCAAATAAAATGCCCATGGGGAACCTGCCGATGTTCAGCTACTGTGTACAGCTGTCTGACAGAAAACTATCGGCTTTTGTCAAGGGATATACTGGAAAATCGGCATCCGAGCAGCGTTGATCAGTGTATACAAAAACACAGGAGAGATCGCTTGTGTTGGTAGGGCGATCTGTCAGTTTTTTTTCATTCAGCCCGCTGGGTTGAAGGAAAAAACTTTGTACTGTGTACCAGGCTTAAAGGAGTAGTAAAGGCAGAAGCCTTTTTATCTTAATGCATTCTGTGCATTAAGATAAAAAAACCTTCTGTGTGTAGCAGCCCCCCCGGTTACCTACTTGAGCTCCTTCTCTCTCCAGTGATGTCCACGATCCCCTTAGCCATCCAGTAAACTCCTGAGACAGAGCAACAGCGCTATTGGCTCCCGTGGCTGTCAATCGGGAGAGAGGGGGTGGGGCCAGGTTAGGGGCTCCTTGTCTGAATGGATATACGGAACTCTGACTCAGCTTGAGTGCCCCCTGTAGCAAGCTGCTGGCTGAGGGGCACTCACAGGGAGGGGCTAGGAGCAGCAAAGAGGGACTTGAGAAGAGGATCCAGGCTGCTATGCGCAAAACCAACTGCACAAAGGTATGTATTAGTTATGTTTAAAAAAAAAACAGAAAAGGAGCCTTGAGGCCGCGTACACACGCGGGGACTGTTCGCTCAACTTTGTCCGCTGAACAGTGTTTCGGCGGACAGTCCGCTCGTGTGTGGGCTTTCAGCGGACAGTTTCAGCGAACAGTCTGCTGAACAAAGTTTTTCGGAATTTCCGAAAAACTGTCCGCTGAAACTTTGTTTCAGCGAACAGTCCCCTCGTGTGTAGGCTTGTTCGTCAAACTAAGTTCCGCGCATGCTCAGAAAGGATTTACACGCCGAAGTTTGCATTGCAGTGTATAGGACGTCGTTTTCTAGTCCCGTCGTTCCTGGATACGGATACACAAGACACATTTCAGAATAATTGCACTATTTTTTTTTATTGGTGTACATCAATAAACACAAATCTACGTAACGATTTTATCAGCTTTTTTTTTTTTTTTTTATATTTTTTATTGAATATGCTGTGAAATATATTTTTATATAAGCCGTATTGGCTCCTGTATAGCATAACATGCATATGTATAATATGAATGTGGAAATTCAATTTTTTAAGAAGAGAGCAGTTCAAGTGAAGTTTGCTTCTTCTCTTCAGTGTTCATTATTCCTTCTTGATGCTTGGCTTAGAATTGGCATGACTCTTCATCATTTTTTTTTTTTTTTTTTCTCGAGGAATGGATGAATCAACTATGTTATGAGAGACACCAATGTGTATATAGTTTTCTAGGATGACTGAAATTTAAATATTCGTATTGCTTACCTCCCATTTTTATATTGATGCATAATTAACTGGACAGGAAACATTTTATTTGGCAAGTTCTAAAGTTACTATTTGCCAAATAAAGGAACCTTTTTAAAAAAAAATCTAATAGAAGAAATGTATTTGTTTTTATCTGCCCATCTGTTTTGCTAAAGCATATGTTGACAGGTTGATAGTTGGAGCGATTTTTCTTTTTTTGTTTGTTTTTGTTTTTAGCTACAACAAAGAATTCATACAGAAAATATTACTAACCTATAATATAATTTTTTTTTTTTTTTTTGCAGAATATGATCCTTATAGCCCTGAACTTCCACCTGCTCCTGTCTGTTCGGATGAGGACTTCTCTGGGGCTGCTCATGAGACCTGCAATGATACTCTTGAACTTGAGAGAGTTAATAAAGCCATTGAAGAAGTCAAGAGTGAGGTGGAAAGAGAGCAGAGAAAATATAAAGAACTGCTGGAGATAAAAGAGTACATCCCTAGTCAAAAAAGATCTGTCAAGTCTGTCAATTCCCATTTAGAATACAGTCCAGTTGGCTCAGGAAGCAGTGCTTTATCTTACAATCCCACATTGCTGTCTCATTCAGCTAAACCATGCAAATACACGCTTGATGATTGTGAAAATGAAACAAATAAAAGCCGTTCCATGGAGTATATTCCAACAGCAATTCCAAAACGTATTGTCAAAAAGTATGTTATTGATAACTCAAAGCCTTCCACAGATATGGAGTACGATCCCATGTCAAACTATTCTGCTAGACTTTTAAACAAAGCTACACGTCAAAAAGTAACTAAAAGCTCTAGAGAGAGACTGGATGAAGGTTGTGCTCCTCATGCCAAGAAGGTACGTAGGGAATCCTCTGATCTGCTATTAGAAGCTACGTTTTCTGACTCGGACGATGATTCTGGTTCTCCCTTGTCACTTAATAAAAGCACCTTGCGGACTGAAATTAAAGATAAATCTGCTCAGGCAGTGATTGATTGTTCTGTGCATTCTAACGTAGATGATGTTGAACAACTTAAAAAGTGCAAGAGCAAAGTGCATGCTAAAAAAGACAGCCTTGTGGATCCCAAAAGTGAGAAGAGAGAAATTGTTACTGGGCCACCAATGTGTACAGATCCAGACAAGAGTAAACCCTTTAGTAAAGGGCTAAAAGAAAAAAAATGCTTGTCAAAGTCTGAAATAGCATTTGTAAAAAACAGAAAGTTGGAAAGTGATAAAAAAACAAGAAAAGCTAGCGTACTATCTGAAAAGAATGCCCGGTTGAATACAGACATTTCAGCAGTTAAGAACAAAGAAAGTCAAAGTAAAGCCAAAAAGGAAAAGGCTAATTTGTCATTTAAAGAATCAAATCGTGGAGCAGGAGATAACAGTGTAAAGTGTAAAGTTAAAGATGTAAAAGTTAAAGATGTAAAATCTAAAGAACCCACGGAAAGGGTGTTAAAAACTAGAACAAAGCAGAGAACTTTGAGTCACGTGGATTTATTTGGTGATGAAAGCAGTGAAGAAGAAGGGAGAAAAAATTGTATAAATAGAAATTCTCATTGTGGAAAGGTTACGAATAGTAAAGAGAGGATTACAAGCTCCTCCCGTAGAAGTTCTACATCTTCTCAGGACTCCTCAGAAATAGACTATTCAATTCTTGAAAAAAACTTGGACTCGGACCCTGACCCAATGGAGGAATGTCTGAGAGTATTTAATGAGTCTCAGGATGTTAAGACTGAAGATAAAGGAAGGAAAGGAAAGCAGGTAATGTGTTACATTATATTATATGTTACGATGGGCACTGCTCCTCATTGCTGGTACACAACGGACACCAGCCAATGCGCTAAAAACTGAGTCCAGGCTAGTGTGAATGAGCTCTAAAGCTCTCTAATCACATTCCTACGTAAACAAAAATAATGTAAGTTATTGAAATTGAGCATTATATGGAATGTGCATGCGCGCCGTGTCATCTGCGCATGCGCAGTGCGTCAGGAAAACACTGCCAGGCACTGCATGTCAAATTCGTTGACACCCCGCACTCTGCCATACTGAGCCTGCAGACAGAGGGGGGCAACGGACATCTTTTTACACCCACCCAAGTCTTGCATTCCACACTTATTTTTAACAGTAAACTCAGCTTATATAGTGCAAAACAGTATTTAGAAGTCTGTGACATTGTTTTGATGTTGAATTTTAAAAGCAGAGGGAATTGTGCAGCTCTAACAGGCTTGCTAATCTGACAGAACACTGCTGCTTTTGAAATTCAATGTGAAAAGAGTGTGACGGATTTGAAAATACTTTATTTTGCTATATAAGCTTAGTTTAGTCCTATAAATATGTCCGACGAATTGGCAATCCGTCAACGAATTTGACATGCAGTGTCCTGATGTCAGCCGTGACGCCATGTGCAGATGATGTGGGGCGCATGCACAGTGCGTGTGGTTTTCTACAACAGCCGATTCCATGTCACAGGAACTGACTTGGTTCGATATTCTTCCGGGTTCAACATTTTATCAGAACACTGGCTGTTGGAAGTCAAGGAAGCAGCATGGTTTTACTGGGGAATGGAATTGACCTGTGCATGTGGAATGGGACAGGGGGTGGGGTAGAAGTTCTCTGTTCAGCAAGCAGAGCTGATGATGATGCTTTGAATTTCTCTACAGCAAAGGCACTGTGCTGTCAGCCAAACAGGAAGTTATGAGCACATTTGATTTCTGGCAGATGTTCTTCTGTACTCGTAACATTTTTAAAGGGATAAAACACTGGAAAATATGCTATTGCCAAGATGTTTTGGTTGGTTTTATTTTTGGTCCTGTTTGTGACTGCCTTCTCCACTACTACCTTTTTTTTGTGAAGTGTAGAGACAAATGGGAGGAGGGAAAATTGATAACAAAGTAGTAGTTCACTTTATGTAACAGAGGATGTAGTAAGGTCCAAGGAGGCTGGAGAGCACAAATTTGTAACTGCTCCTAATTTATCAGTGTGAGACATGAGTCTTATGCTAAGGCTTCTTTAGATAGGTGTTTATTTGCACGTTTACTGAACTTTTGTGAGTTTCTTTAAATTACAAATTTAGGCATTTCATTGTCTAAATGCCATCGACTCTGGAGATAAAAACATTCGAGAGAGACAGCAGAAAAAAATCGAAATGTTTAATTTGTAATTTTTACTTTTGTAACCTTTTTTGGCAGTTCAGAACGGTTTGTCCCAACCATTCACTTACTGTTGATTGACACCAGCTCTACTGGAAAATCTGTTCCAAGCATTAAAGTAGAACTAAAGGCAAAACGTATTTTTATTTATTTTTTCCAGTTTGGTTAGCGTAGGGTGGGATTATAATGCTGTCAGTTTTATTTTTTTGCCATCTGTATCCCATTGGGGGGATTTCCCCACACTCTCAAATCAGGTTATCCAAATTGACGTGTGTTTTTTACCCAACGTCGCTGCCATGTTTATCTCCAAACGAGGCCTGGGGAGAAATCAGCAAGGTTGGCTTCAACACCATTTTCATTTATTTTTGCACTGAATCCTATAAAGCATTGAACCTGTGATCATCAGATAATGGTGCAATACCCAGATCTGAAAAACTAAGTGTAAGAACAGTAAAAATGAGCTGTTACCCGTTCTCTTCCCTGCTGGCCAATAAAAGTCCTGGCCCTGATGACTGCTCTGTAATATTTTATAAAACATTCTGAGACCACCGAATGCCTACTCCTACAAAGGCTTTCAATGCTGTCTCCCTGAACTGTCTGTTCCATTCTCAAAGTCTTAAGGTCCAGATCACTCTCCTCCCTATACCCGGTAAGGACCTGATTAACTGTGGGAGCTATCGGCTAATTTCCCTTGTCAACAATAAAAAAATGTTTTTATTGCTAACCGCCTGCAATATTATCTCCCATTCCTAATTCACGGTGATCACGTTGGGCTTTATCTAATCTAGAGAAGCAAGTGCTAGATATTATTGGTCATGCACATTTCTAACACATCTCACTATGTTTGTTTCTTAACCATTGACATATAAGGGATTTGACAGGGTCAGTTGGCAGTTCCTTGAAGCCTCTACATTTAAATAGGTTTCAGGGCTGGCCAGAAAGGGGGTCAGATTAGACTCGATGTGCAAGGGATCACGGGGACTTGATCCACATGCTATGGCGCTGCCCCATACTACATCTATACTGGACGGGGGTCATGACAACCATTACCAATGCTTTTTCAGTCTCCATCCCGACCGACCCCAAACCATGCATCCTAGGTATCCTAGACGACCTCCCTCTGGATGATACTCTAAAACCACCCATAGCAAGAGCCGTGTTCCAGGCACGCCTGCTCATTCTCCGAAGGTGGAAGGCGGCAGATCCCCCCACGGTTAGAGATTGGATAGGACAGATGAGTGACACATTACGGCTGGAAAAGTTTATATTCCAACACAGAGGACGACAGAGCTAATTTGAGGCTCAGTGGTCGCCTTGGCTGAGCTTGCCGGACCTAGCCCCGGTGGAGCTTATTCTGGACAGATTACAGGGCCATGAGGAGGGTCGGGGATGGGTACAGTGGGCTCAGGAGAGCGAAGGAGTCCTTAATAATACTGTATCCTGCAGACAATCTATACTAGAAAGTGGTGTTGCAATGTGAAATATAAACTTACTGTACACAGAATGTGATGTTGGAACTAGAATTTATTCATACGATTTTTAAACTGAAATATTCAATAAAAACTTTTTTCTGAGAAAAATAAAAAATAGGTTGCAGGGATATCCTAGTGCATGATAGTTGCTCTTTACCACAACCCATCGGTCAGAATAAGATCAAACCGCTTACTATGAGAACCATTCACTATACGTAATAAAACCCAAGCAGGCTGCCCTTTTCTGATCCGCCTTATGTTCTTGTCATGAAACTTCTGCCCATAACCCTTAGAGCTAATGATTCCATCAAGGAATCATTAGCTCTAGCTAATGATTCCTTGATCATTCTTAGCCCCTTCCACCAAATGATTTGGACCAGTGCACAAAGCAAGGTCCATTAAGACATGGATGAGCGAGTTTGTAGTGGAGGAATTTGACTGGCCTGCACAGAGTCCGGACCTCAACCTGATTAGAACACCTTTTCTGATAAATTAGAGCTGAGCCTGCGAACCAGGCCTTCTTGCCCACATCAGTTCCTGACCTCACAAATGCGCTTCTGAAAGAATGGTCAAACATTCCCATAGACACATTCCTAAACCTTGTGGACAACCATCCCAGAAGAGTTGAAGCTGTTATAGCTGTAAAGGCCAACTCAATATTGACTTCTACGGACTAAGACTGGGATGCCATTAACGTTCATATGCATGTAAATGCAGGCGTCTCAATATTTTTGGTAATGTATATGGTGGGGTTGCCACCTGATGTTACTATTTTGGCAGAAAGTATTTATCTCCTACAGCTCAATGTGTATCTCTGATATTCATGCCTTTCCTGGGGTCACATCTTGTTGGTGATTCCTGGGTCAGTTTCGTCCGTTGGTGGCCTGGGTTTCCCACCACTAGAAAATACTTCTCGTCTTTTAGTATGGGCCCAGATACTGAACCGCATCATGACAGTGGCGATGATGGTGGCTGAAGATAGTACAAACTTTTTCAGTATCACTGCTATGTGGACATGCAGGCGCGGACATATAGTTATTCAGCAGCTTACGCCCCCTAGCTTCTCGTCATTTTTGATCCTTTTTGAACCATACTCATCTTTGAGCATTTCTGGAATCTCCAAAATTTTTAGAACTTCCAATATTGCCACCCCATGTTTTTGCCCTTTTCCCTCCCATGAGTTATTTGAATTTTTATTTTATTTTTTTTACTTTTCTCCACCTTCCTGCCCATGCCAATTTTTAGCTTTCAGTGCTGTCACACTTTGACAATTGTGAAGTCGTGCTACACTATAACCATGTGACAGTTTTGTAATTTTCTTCACACAAATAGAGCTTTATTTTGGTGGTATTCACTGCTGTGTTCGTTGTTTTTGTTTTAAAAAAAAGAAAATTTTTTTTCTTAGTTTTGTCAATAGATTTTGTAAATAAGTAATTTTTTTCTTCTTCATGCATGTGCGCTGATGAGTCTGCACTGAGGAGTGGCACTGATAGGCGGCACTGACTGGCATCACTGATTGGTGGCACTCTTGTAATCAGGACACTGATGATCAGGGCCCTGATCACATGTCTTGATGTCCCCTACGAGGAGATGCCGCTGATTGGCTCTCCTTGTCACACACCCTGTCAGTGTGAGGCGAAGAGAGCCGATTACTGGCATTTTCGTGTTTACATGTGATCGGCTGTGATTGTACACAGCCGATCACGTGGTTAAAGAGCCGCAGCTCTGTACAGAGATCGGGGTAGCACCGTGTCTTAGCAGCACAGCATGGCCGTGAATGCTTTACTGCACACCAGAGCGGCCGCTATGGGACTTCGTCCCAGAATGAGAGCCACACTGCCCCTACATCATTTGATGGTGGGCGGATGGCAAGCAGTTCATTTTGTTGCCTTTTTATGTATCGAAAAGGTCCTTTTTACATGAAAGTTAAAAGTGGAAGTAAAGTTCCACACCCTACTTAGCCAGCCATGCCATTCTTTCCGAGCTCTGTGTTGTAATTGGCAGCTCCCACGTGGGAGTGACGTCGTCGCAGCCCTGGCCAGTCACAGAGCCAGAAGCAAGACAAGTGAAGATGAGAGCCCGCTGCAGTTCTGAGATCTCAGCTCAGGAGGGCTTTGTTTTTAAATGTAACATTCCTTGAATAAAAAGTTGATGTAAAATTGTCCTGCTGTTCATCAATTTTACAGTACTGTATCAATCACCTGTGGTCTCTTAATTCTTGTGGTAAAACCCCTGTATTTTCTGTTGCATATTTTGTCTGAATCTAGTAACAAATTTTTTGTTTGGTCCATTGCCAGAAGCACAGATGGCACGTCTGTCTTATTTTTATACCTTTCTCAATGGCTCCCATTTCCCTCCTGCTTTTCAAATGTATCACACAGGAACCCAAGTGCATGTTATAACAATTTTTTTTTTTTTTCCCAGCTGAATGAAGATGATGCAGAGAAATCTGAACAAAACCTTACAGCACCACTCCCCGGACAGAAGAAAAGGATTTCTCATGTTAATCATTCCAATCATGTGAGGTTTTTGTTTTTGTTTTTTGTGAGTCAGTTGATGCCAAAACGTATTCTTGGTTGTATACACTGGACCCCAGATACAGTAAATACGTAAACCCCTTGGAATTTACTTTTTTCCCCCCCATTAATTTGTCATTAAATGTGATGGAATCATCTTATAAATTACAATAGACAATCTCTGTGTACTTAAGCTAATAACACACAAACTATTATAATCTCTGTCTTTATTGAACACACCCATTAACCACTTTCAGACCGGACCAATTTGCTGGTCAAAGACCAGACCACTTTTTGCGATTCGGCACTGCGTCGCTTTAACTGACAATTGCGCGGTCGTGCGACGTGGCTCCCAAACAAAATTAACGTCCTTTTTTTCCCACAAATAGAGCTTTCTTTTGGTGGTATTTGATCACCCCTGCGGTTTTTATTTTTTGCGCTATAAACAAAAATAGAGCGATAATTTTGAAAAAAACACATTATTTTTTACTTTTTGTAATAATAAATATCCCCCAAAAATATATAAAAAAACATTTTTTTCCCTCAGTTTAGGCCAATACGTATTCTTCTACATATTTTTGGTAAAAAAAATCGCAATAAGCGATTATTGATTGGTTTGCGCAAAAGTTATAGCGTTTACAAAATAGGGATAGTTTTATAGCATTTTTATTAATAATTTTTTTTTTTTTTTTTTTACTAGTAATGGCGGCGATCTGCGATTTTTATTGTGACTGTGACATTGTGGGGGACCCATCGGACATTTTTGACACATTTTTGGGACCATTGTCATTTATACAGTAATCACTGCTATATAAATGCAGTGATTCCTGTGTAAATTACACTGGCAGTGAAAGGGTTAACCAGTGGGTGGCAGTGTAGGGGTTAAGTGTTCCTAGGGGTGTGTTACTAACTGTGGGGGGGTTGGGCTTTCATTTAGTGTACACTGATCTCTGCTCCAATCACATGGAGCAGAGATCAGCTTTACTAGTTGCTAGGCAGAATGGAAAAATGTTGTTTATACAGCATTTCCTCCATTCGGCCGCTCCGTGAGACGATCGCGGGGATGCCGGCGGCGCGCTCCCGATGGCACGGCGGCAACGAATATTGGACGTACATGTACGCCAATATGCCTGCCCGTGCCATTCTGTCGACGTACATCGTCGTGCGCTGGTCGGGAAGTGGTTAAACAACCAGCAGAGGAGGAAAAAGTAAGTGAACCCATAGCCTAATTACTAAGCTATACGAAACAATAGTTTTCGCTCGGAGTACAATTAACCACTTAAGCCCCGGACCATTTTGCAGCCAAAGAACCAGGCCCCTTTTTGCGATTAGGCACTGCGTCGATTTACCTGACAATTGCGTGGTCATGCGACATGGCTCCCAAACAAAATTGGCGTCCATTTTTTTTCCCCCTACAAATAGAGCTTTCTTTTGGTGGTATTTGATCACCTCTGTGGTTTTTTATTTTTTGCGCTATAAACAAATTTTTTTTAAAAAATTCAATATTTTTTACTTTTTGCTATAATAAATATCCCCAAAAAAAAAAAAATATCGCAATAAGCGTGTATTGATTGGTTTGTGCAAAAGTTATAGCGTCTACAAAATAGGGGATAGTTTTATGGCATTTTTATTATTTTTTTTTTTTATACTAGTAATGGCCATGATCAGCGGGGGGGGTTTGTGTGACTGCGACATTATGACGGACACGTCAGAAAATTTTGACACATTTTTGGGACCATTGGCATTAATACAGCGATCAGTGCGATTAAAAATGCATTGATTACTGTAAAAATGCCACTGGCAGTGAAGGGGTTAACACTAGCGGGCAGTGAAGGGGTTAATTGTGACCTAATGTGTGTTTCTTACTGTAGGTGTGGCTTGGCGTGTGACATCACTGAACGTCGTCTCCTATGACAGGGAACAGACGATCAGTGACAGGCAACTAGGAAGCATGGGCAGAGGTTTGTTTTACACTTGCCCCTCCCCGTTCTTCAGCTCTGTGAACCGATTGGGTCACGGAGCTCGGAACCGACGTATATCGGCGTGAGGCGGTCCTTAAGTGGTTAATAAAATTTGTTTGGTGGCATGGTTTACTTTGATAAAAGATACTCAAACATTTTAATATTGATGTTTATAAGAAGCATCAAATAATGTGAACTATGCCTCGCAAAAGAAGTAGCTCTCTGAAGGCGTACAATCAAGTGTAGCTCATCTGCATAGGGCAGGAAAGGGATACAAAGTGATCTCAAAGTGTTTAGGCATCCATCTGTCATATGCGCGAGTCGCGCTGCGCAATAAGGATGGTCCCCGCTGTCTCTGGGATCCGTGTGTTTCCCAGCAGACAGCGGGGGACCTTCGGAAATGGGCGTAGATTCTGTGGAAAGGGGCGTAGATTCTGCAGATATCTATGCCGGAAGTGGGTGCAGATACCTGTACTGTACAGGTACCTGCACCCCCCTCCCCCCTGAAAGGTGCCAATTGTGGCGCCGGAGGGGGGGAGGGTTCCAATGAGCGGAAGCTCCACTTTAGGGTGGAGCTCCGCTTTAAGAGGAAAATGTATTCCTAAGTTTGCCAAAATATCCTACAGGATAATGCCAGGGTGTTGGGTGATGCAGCAGGAGAATGACCCTAAGCATTGAAGTAAATCCACCAAAGACTGGCTTTAGAAAAATAACCTTTTGGAGTGGCCCAGTAAGAGCATAGAGATACTTTGAAATGACCTCCGGAGACCCATTCACACCAGACATCCAACAATCCATGTGTCTAAGCTGAAGCAGTTTTGTAAAGAGGAATGATCAGAAATTTCTCCTGATCATGTTGTGCTACCTAAAGTACTTTCTTGAAGTCGTTTGTGCCAAATGCGATTTGACCAGCTATTAACGCCAATTGTTCACTTACGTTCTCTTTCGTTCATTGACGGACAAGGCACCTTTACTCTTGACCTTAGGTTATATCGTCACCTTCAGGAGAGGACTAGGCAGAACATGTAAAAACAGTAAAACTGCAAAGTACCGCCCAAGGCGTGAGCAGACCTCAACTACGCGATGGGTACGCCACGACATGCCCCATCTGATCCAGGGGCAGCCAGTGAGCTATATGCTTCGGGGCACACATATGACCAGGCTACTGCTATTCGTGCCAGTGTGCCGTGGCCGACAGCCACCCTGTACTGCTCGGATGATGGGTCTGTCCGTGAAATGCGTCCAGCAGTCCCTGCAGGAGGGTTAAGTATGGTTCCACCTGTCTTAGCAGGATGGAGCAGCTGGGCATTCCCTGGGAGGTTGACCTAGGGGGTCTCTCCTCCTTCTTCTCCTTCTCCTTCTCCTTCTCCTTCTCCTTCTCCTTCTCCTTCTTCTCCTTCTTCTCCTTCTCCTTCTTCTCCTTCTCCTCCTTCTCCTCCTCCTCCTTCTCCTTCTCCTTCTCCTTCTCCTTCTCCTTCTCCTTCTCCTTCTCCTTCTCCTTCTCCTTCTCCTTCTCCTTCTCCTTCTCCTTCTCCTTCTCCTTCTCCTTCTCCTTCTCCTTCTCCTTCTCCTTCTCCTTCTCCTTCTCCTTCTCCTTCTCCTTCTCCTTCTTCTTCTTCTTCTCCTTCTTCTTCTTCTTCTTCTTCTTCTTCTTCTTCTCCTTCTCCTGGCGAGAGTGGCTCAGCATGGCGTCAGAAGCTTGTGCTTCTTCCCCAGACATCCCTGTTATTGCAACTGGTTCCCCTGTACATGCGGTGCCTATGGACGCTCTGTCGGCGGTCCTGGAGTCCTTTGTTGCCAGGGTGGAAGCGGCATGCTGGCGCAAGGGTGGTAAAAAATGTCCCCTCCCCCCACCGTCTTCTAAGTTCTGATTCAGACTCTGTTCTGACATTTCAGAGGATGCGGACCAGGACCGTTCGGAAAGTGAAGATTACTCCGGGTTGGCGCAGGAAAAAGCGCTAGTAGGAGCACTTATCGCTGCAGTGTGGGATACCCTAAAGATGGAGGACACAAGCCGGCCCGCACGGCTAAGGTGTTTCCCTACCTTAGTTATTTTGATAAGTTTATTTACAAGGAGTGGGGAAGTCCGCAGCGGGCCTTTTCGGTCCCGAGACGGATGGCGTTGCATTATCCCTTTGAGGAGAGTCTCCTGAAAAAATTGACATCTCCTTCGATTGTTGACCCCCCCCCCGGTATCCAGGTTAAATAAGGTAACTACGATTCCGGTGGAAGGGACCCCTGCTTTCAAGTACCCTGCCGACAGAAGGGCCGAGGTGGTTTCCCGGTCCATGTTTACGGTGGTGGGGGTCAGCATCGTGGCCAGTGTTAGCCACGGCCCTGGTGTCACAGACGCTTACTGAATGGGCTAAATTGTTGCACTGTGAGTCGAAGAAGCAACAGGATTCCCCGGTCTGTGTGCAACTGGCAGATCAGTTGGTGCAGAGCCTGAAGTATGTCTGTGATGCAGCCTTAGATACAGCCCCTTTGCTCTCTAGAGCCTCTGTATCAGCTGTGGTGCTACGTTGCCTGATTTGGCTACGGACCAGGCATCCAAGAAAGCTCTGGTGGATTTGCCCTTCCAGGGGGAGAGGCTATTTGGAGCCTCGCTGGATGACATTATTAGGAATGTTACTGGAGGAAAGCGTACATTGCTCCCACAGTCCAGGAAGGGTAAGGAGCTATGCTGTAGGCAAGGGCCCTCCTTTTCCGCACAGAAGCGTTTTTTTTTGTTTTGTTTTTTTGTCCGCTCGGGTCGGCGGGTAAGCGTTCCCAGTCTGACAAGGTGCCCGCTGAGGGACAAAAGCATCCCTGGTTTCACAAGCCGAACAAACCTGCGAGCAAATCTGTTGCCGCGTGAAGGTTTCACCCCCGCCCCAACTCTCGGGTGGGGGGGGGGGGGGTTGCCTTCCGGAGTTTGCAGCTCTGTGGACCTCCCTACTTTCTGACCAGTGGGTCTGCGGACTGATTTCATCAGGATACAAGATAGTTTCTTTCTTGTCCACCAAACTGATTTTTTCTCTCCAACCTTCATCTTCTTCCTTCTCGTCAGGAAGCCCTGTTTGGGGCAGTACAGGACCTGCTGCCGCGCGGGATGATAGCACCTGTGCCGACTCAGGAAAGGTTTCAGGGATTCTACTCCAATCTGTAGTCACAAAGAAGTGGGGGGGGGGGGGGGGGGGGATTGTCCGGTCCTGGATCTCAAGGCCCTCAACAGCTTTGTGACAGTACAACGGTTCAGGATGGAATCGGTTTGCTCCGTGGTCGCTGCACTCCAGGGGGATTTCCTGGCGTCCTTGGACATCAAGGATGCATACTTGCATGTCTCCATATGCGTCAGGCATCAGCGGTTTCTGCGATTTGCGGTCCGGGACGAGCACTACCAATTAGTAACTCTACCTTTTGGCCTAGCGTCGGCACCAAGGGTGTTCACCAAGGTGCTCGTCTCAATTCTGGCATTGCTAAAGGCAACGAGGGATTGCAAAGTGGGTTACCTGCATGACCTCCTTCTGCGAGCAGCTTCAGCCTCAGGACTAAGGGAGGATGTGGTGATCACCATACAGAATCTTCGGGAGTTTGGGTACTGAACCTCCAGAAGTCGTGTTGGTGCCGACTCGACGCCTGGAGTACCCGGGCTTGCTTCTGGACTCCTCAGAGGCAAGAGTCTTTCTCCCTTCGGACAAGCTACTGTGAAGTTGTTGGTGTCCCGCAGATGGTAGTTGCTTTGTTTTTTGCATGCGAGTCCTGGGTCGCTGGACGCAAGAAGTATCCCGCCTGCCGATCAATGTGCTGGGGCTTCAGATGATCAGGCGGTGCCTCTCCACATGGTCACAGAGGCTGCAGGGGCATCCGGTCGGGATCCAGTCTGACAACGCCACGGCGATGGCGCATTTCAACCATCAAGGGGAGGAACAGGGAGCTCGGCTGCAGCACTAGAGGTGGCTCACATCCTGCGGTGGGCATAGCAGCGCACGCCGGCTCTGTTGGCCGTATACGTTCCGGGTGGAGAAAACTGGCAGGCGGACTACCTAAGTCGTCAGCTGCTGGACCAGGGGGAATGGTCACTGCATCCTGGATGGATCTCTTGTCTTCCCAACTCAATCGGAAGGTACAGAGGTTTGTGGCCAGGTCAAAAGATCCCTGGGCGGACGCGGCAGATGCATTGGTGGCTCCATGGGGTCATTATTGGTGATTTTATGCCTTCCTTCCCACTCAAACTTCTACCACGTCTGCTATGCACAGTGGAGGCCGAGGGGGATTCCGGTGATTCTGATTGCCCCAGATTGGCCTTGGCGTCCATGATAAGCCGACATAGTACGAATGGTGGCGGATGTTCCTTGGCGGCTGCCGATGTGAGAGGACTTTGTCGCAAGGTCCAATACTTCATCATGCTTTACCGTCGCTGATTTTAACGGCATGGCTGTTGAAAGTCAGGTGCTAAGGGACCGAGGTCTTTCGGAATCGGTAATCTCCACTATGCTGAGGGTGCGGAAGCCATCTTATCAGAAGATTTATCATCATACGTGGAAGGCCTACATCTCCATTTGTGAGGAGATGGGGTGGCGTCCGCGCACATACTCAGTTTCCAGGATCCTGCTGTTTTTTCAGCGAGGAGTGGATCAGAAACTTGCTTTAAGAATCATTAAGGGGCTGGTATGGGCTTTGGCTTTCTTTTTTCAGCGACCTTTGGTGACTCATTCATTGGTGAGTACGTTTGTTCAGGGGGTTCAACATGGGGCCCCTCCAGTTCGACCACTGCTATCTGCATAGGATTTGTATCTGGTGCTCTCGGTGCTTCAGAAACCGCCGTTTGAAAACATTAGGGAGATTCCCTTATTAACGCTCTCTCAGAAAGTAGTTTTTCGAGTGGCTATTACATCTGCCAGGAAGGTTTCTGAGCTGGCGGCCTTGTCATGCAAGTCTCCCTACTTGGTCCACCACAAGGATAAGGCGGTGCTGCATCCACAGCCTTCATTTCTTCGAAAGCTTGTGGACATTGTGCTTCCGTCCTTATGTCCTCGGCCGCCACATCTGAAAGAGGTTGCTTTGCATTCCTTGGAGGTGGTTCTGATTGTTGTGGGTAGAGTTAATTTTCTTGCTGTTCCCGCCCCTCTATATATATATATATATATATATATATATATATATATATATATATATATATATATATATATATATATATATATATATATATATATATATATATATATATATATATATATATATATATATATATAGAGGGGCGGGAACAGCAAGAAAATGTGTATGTATGTGTGTGTATATATATATAATTATATAAATTTTTTTACACTGCTTGGGGACTTCCCTAATGTCAAGATTAACCAGTTGAGACCCGCGCTAAAGCCGAATGACGGCTACAGCGCGGATCTCCTTTGCCGGGACTACGTCTATTGACGTCGTCCCGTGCATGAGTGGCGCGCTCTGTGATCCGCGAGTCTGAGACTCGTCTGATCACCGATCCGAGCAAGGGGTCGATCCCGACCCCCTTATCACATGATCAGTTGTCAGCCAATGACAGCTGATCATGTGATATAACGGAGCCGGTAATTGGCTATTATTCCTCCTCGCGCTGACAGCGTGAGGAGAAAAAAAAAGAGCCGATCACCGCCGGCCGTGATCGGGACATCAGTCCCGATTACGGCCAGCCCTGCCAGTGCCCACTTGCCCCCTGCTTTGCCACATTAATAAAAAATGTGTCCCCCCTGTCAGTGCCACCCAGCAGTGCCCACAATCTGCCTCAACAAAGGTGCTGCACCCCAGTGCCACATATCTGTGCCCAGCAGTGCCATCTATCAGTGGTACCCATCCATGCCGCCTTATCAGTGCCGCCTTATCCGTGCCGCCTTATCCGTGCCCATCCATGCCGCCTTATCTGTGCCTATTAGTGCCCACCAGTGCAGCCTATCAGTGCCGCCTCATCAGTGCACTTCAATGAAGGAGAAAAATGACCTGTTTGCAAAATTTTATAACAAACTATTAAACATGATTCTTTTTTTTTATTTTTTTTGCATCTTTTTTTGTTTAGCAAAAAATAAAACTCCCAGCTGTAATTAAATACCACCAAAAGAAAGCTCTATTTGTGGGAAAAAAATGATAAAAATTTCATTTGGGTACAGTGTTGTATGCCCACGCAATTGTCATTCAAAGTGCATCAGCGCTGAAAGCTTAAAATTGGTCTGGGACTGAGGGGGGTTTAAGTGCCCAGTAAGCAAGTGGTTAAAGGTGCTGTCTGTTAATGAATGAAAGGGAAAATAGGATTTTTGGACCAGGGGGAGTACAAAAAAATAGGATTTTTGTACTCACCGTAAAATCCTGAAGTTCATTGACTGACACAGCACCCACCCCTCCTATTTATGTTTGTGCTGCTTTTTGACGAACTGAGCTGTTGGAAGCAGAGTGAGGGGTTATAGCCTGTAGGCCCACCCCCTGGGTGGTACTGTGCAGTTTTGCTTTTTTTACATGTTCTGCCTAGTCCTCTCCTGAAGGTATATATAACCTAAGGTCAAGATTAACCACTTGCTTACTGGGCACTTAAACCCCCCTCAGTCCCAGACCAATTTTCAGCTTTCAGCGCTGATGCACTTTGAATGACAATTGCGCGGGCATACAACACTGTACCCAAATGAAATTTTTATCATTTTTTCCCCACAAATAGAGCTTTCTTTTGGTGGTATTTAGTTACAGCTCGGAGTTTTATTTTTTGCTAAACAAACAAAAAAAGATGCAAAAAAAAAAAAAATCATGTTTTAATAGTTTGTTATAAAATTTTGCAAACGGGTCATTTTTCTCCTTCATTGAAGTGCGCTGATAAGGCGGCACTGATAGGCTGCACTGGTGGGCACTGATGGGCTGCACTGGTGGGCACTGATGGGCTGCACTGGTGGGCACTGATGGGCTGCACTGGTGGGCACTGATGGGCTGCACTGGTGGGCACTGATGGGCTGCACTGGTGGGCACTGATGGGCTGCACTGGTGGGCACTGATGGGCTGCACTGGTGGGCACTGATGGGCTGCACTGGTGGGCACTGATGGGCTGCACTGGTGGGCACTGATGGGCTGCACTGGTGGGCACTGATGGGCTGCACTGGTGGGCACTGATGGGCTGCATTGGTGGGCACTGATGGGCTGCATTGGTGGGCACTGATGGGCTGCATTGGTGGGCACTGATGGGCTGCATTGGTGGGCACTGATGGGCTGCATTGGTGGGCACTGATGGGCTGCACTGGTGGGCACTGATGGGCACAGATAAGATGGCACGGATGGGTGGCACGGATAAGTGGCACGGATGGGTGGCACGGATGGGCACTGATAGGTACCACAGATAGATGGGACTGATGGGCACTGATGGGCGGCACTGCTGGGCACTGATGGGCGGCACTGCTGGGCACTGATGGGCGGCACTGGGGTGCAGCACCTTTGAGGCAGATTGGGTGGCACTGTGGGTGGCACTGTGGGCACTATGGGCACAGACGGGGGGCACTTACTTTTACTTTTATTTATCCTTCAGGATGGCACTGCGGGAGGCAGGTGGGCACTGGCAGGTGGCATGTGGTGCCTTGCATTGCTGGCCGTGATCGGGACTGATGTCCCGATCACGGCCGCCGGTGATCGGCTTTTTTTTTTTCTCCTCGCGCTGTCAGCGCGAGGAGGAATAATAGCCGATTACCGGCTCCGTTCTATCACATGATCAGCTGTCATTGGCTGACAGCTGATCACGTGATAAGTGGTCGGGATCGACCCCTTGCACGGATTGGTGATCAGGCGAGTCTCATAGACTCGCCGATCACAGAGCGCGCCGCGCAGGCCGCTCGTAACCGGGACGACGTCAATAGACGTAGTCCCGGAAATCTAGGTCCGCGCTGTTGCCGTCATTCGGTACCCAAGGTGCGGTAAGGAATTGGAATTGTTTGCAATGTCAGCTTAAAGTGCTACTAAAGACTTCAGTTTTTTGTTTAACCACTTCAATACTGGGCACGCTTACCCTCTTCCTGCCCAGATCAATTTTCAGCTGTCAATGCTGTTTTTGCTTTAAGTGTAAATGTCAGATCTGAGGTGTCTTTGACCCCTAGCTCCTGCAATAAATAGGACCTGTCATGCTTATTTCTATTACAAGGGATGTTTACATTCCTTGTAATGGGAATAAAATTGGTCCAAATATAATCAATAATTTAATGGGATGGTGTAAAAATAAATGAGAGAAAAAAATGAAAGCGCCCTCGACTCTCCGAGCTTGCATGCAGAAGCGAATGCATATGTAAGTCAGGCCTACATATGTAAATGGTGTTTAACCACTTTCAGACCGGACCATTTTGCTGGTCAAAGACCAGACCACTTGTTGCGATTCGGCATTGCGCCGCTTTAACTGACAATTGCGCGGTCATGCGAAGTGGCTCCCAAACAGAATTAGCGTCCTTTTTTTCCCACAAATAGAGCTTTCTTTTGGTGGTATTTGATTTTTATTTTTTGCGCTATAAACAAAAAATAGAGCGACAATTTTGAAAAACGCATTTTTTTTGTTACAATAAATATCCCCCAAAAATATCTAAAAAAAAAAACATTTTTTTTTTCCCTCAGTTTAGGCTGATACGTATTCTTCTACATATTTTTGTTAAAACAAATCGCAATAAGCGATTGATTGGTTTGCGCAAAAGTTATAGCGTTTACAAAATAGGGTATAGTTTTATGGCATTTTTATTAAATTTTTTTTTTTTTTTACTAGTAATGGCAGCGATTTAAAAAAAAAAAAAAAAAATAATTAATTTTTTTTATTTAATTATTTTTTTGTTTTTATTGTGACTGCGACATTATGGCGGACACATCGGACATTTTTGACACATTTTTGCTATATAAATGCAGTGATTCCTGTGTAAATGACACTGGCAGTGTCCAGTGGGTGGCAGTGTAGGGGTTAAGTGTTCCTAGGGGTGTGTTACTAACTGTGGGGGCTGGGCTTTCATTTAGTGAACACTGATCTCTGCTCCAATCACATGCTGTTTACAACAGCATTTCTCCATTCAGACACCCCGTGAGACAATCACGGGTATGCCCGCGGCGATCGAGTCCGCGGGACCCGCGACCACACTCGCGGGGATCCCGACTGGTGGCGCGCTCATGATGGCAGGGCGGCAATAAAGATTGGACGTACCTGTACGCCAATATGCCTGCCCGTGCCATTCTGCCGACGTACATCGGCGTGCACTGGTTGGGAACTGGTTAAACCACACGTGAGGTATTGCCACGATCGTTGGAGCGAGCGAAATAATTCTAGCACTAGAGCTCCTCTGTAACTCTAAACTGGTAACCTGGTTTTACACATCGCATATGGAGATTTTTAAGTGCCGTAGTTTGTTGCCATAACACGAGCATGTGCAATTTTGAAGCATGACATGTTAGTATCTATTTACTGGGCGTAACATCATCTTTCACATTATACAACAAATTGGGCTACCTTTTACTTAACTTTTTTTCATGGAAAGAAAATGAATAAAATGTTTCTTCCCAAAAAATTGAGTTTGAAAGACCTGTGCAAATACAGAATGACATAAAATATTGCAGCACCAACCATTTTATTCTCTGGGGTCTCTGCTAAAAAAAATCCAGAAAAAGGCCTGTTTTTTAAGTGGTTAAAAGTATAAAAACTGCCCTGTGATGGAATACTGGAGAGCTAGACTGCTGCGATCACATAGAGCACAACGGTTCAAGGCTCCCGCTGATCAGTATTTAAAGCAACAACACGGTTTAGGGAGCATAAACGCATGCATTAACCACTTGTCGACCTCTGCATGCCAATAAATTTCGGGACGATTGCAGTGGTGGGTAAATGGGCGTACCTGTACGTCCCCTTTAAGAGACGGGGCTAGCAGCTACCACGTACAGCGTGACCGTGCCCACGGGACCGGTTGATTCTGTCATTTACACAGTAAATAGTGCATTTTTATAGCGCTGATCGCTGTATAAATGACAGTGCTTCCAAAATTGTGTCAAAAGTGTCTGTGTCCACCATAATGTTGCAGTACCGAAAAAAATCGCAGATCGCCACCAGTACTTATAAAAAAAAAAATTATAAAAATCTTCTATTTTTTAGACGCTGTAAATTTTGCACAACGCAATCAATATACGCTGATTGCAAAAAAAAAAAAAAAAATACAATTTCTGTACCAAAAATATGTAGTAGAATACATATCGGTCCAAACTGAGGAAAAAAATAAAATAACTTTTGTTTATATTTTTGGGGGATATTTATTATATTAAATAATATTGCGTTTTTTTTTTTCAAAATTTTCGATTTTTTTTATTTCTTTTTTGTTTATAGCGCAAAAAATAAAAACCGCAGAGGTGATCAAATACCACAAAAAGAAAGCTCTATTTGTGGGGAAAAAATTTGTTTGGTTGCAACGTTGTACGACCATGCAATTGTCAGTTAAAGCGACACAGTGCTCTGGTTAGGAAGGGGGTAAAATCTCCTGGGGCTGAAGCGGTTACATTTTTTACTTTTTAAAAAAAAAATAGTTGTAGTAAAATTTGCATTAATTGAAGCATACCATCAGAGAGACAGAGGTTGCAATTTCTGTTGACTTCTGAAAATGCTTCTGCTGTGCGAAAATACTAACATACCACTTGCTTTAGTACCGTACTTTGAATTACTCACATGGTACAAACGCACAGATAACACCATCTGACGTTTCACTGTTTGGTCTGATCTTGCATGTTCTCATTGAGGGCAACAAAGTTCTGAGTGGATCAACGTAACATGTTTCATAAAACAGTTCAGTTTATTATACGCCCGCTTTTTAGCCTGTGCAACTTGTATAATTTGTGGTTTACCATGTTCAAAGTGGTTGTAAAGCCTATCCTATACCCAGTGAAATGAATAGCGTCAGATGATACACAGAGATGAAACAAATCCCCCCACATACTTTTTTACCTTTTTATCTGCTGTCTTTCCCTTTCCACATTCTATAGACAGCGCACCACATCGTGTTACAAATCTTTCCTCCTGTTTCAGCAGTGGGAAGGGAGTCTCGACATACACTGTGTGAGAGCTGATTGGAGGAAAGGCACACCCCTCCCACCATCTCCACATAGGCAGAGGAATGAAGAAACTTGCAGAGCTGCAGTCTGAATAGAGAAGCTCTCTGCTTGTCTATCTCTAAGTTCCCTCCCTGGCACACATTTGCAGCTGCTTTTATCTCCTGTGTCTGAGAAATTGCGAGAAGTTATGCTGATAATGGAGAAAGACCTGGAACTCAGAGCTTTGGAGAGAGATAAGTAAACACTACAGATATGTGCTCAGGTCACATTTCATGAATGGGGTTTACAACCACTTTAACTTACAATAGTTTGCCATGTGGCATCTAGTTTTTTGTTTTTTGCTTCGTTTTGGGGGTTGATACCTTTTTTTTATTTTATTTTCTTGTTCGCGTTGACTTTGAAGAGCAACTTTTTTGACTAAAAAAATTTAAAGATTTGTTAAATTGTCTGGCCTTTGAGATATATTATGTGCAGCTATCCTCTTCTTTTGCATAAAAAAGAACTGTGATTATTTTAGCAAGTAACTTGTGCAGTGTTTCATGTTGGTGATGATTGCTCACAATGCATAGACATCTACAGCATTGGCTACAAATCTCTGAAAGAGAGCAGTTTGTAGAAGTGATTTGCTATTGTAATCACGTAACACAAATTAGACCTATAGTTGCGTTAAATCACTTTTTTGGCAACAAATTAGCAGTGACTATAGCAATTTATTTGGCTAGCTACAATTCACTGTTACTAGCTGGCATTAATGATTTGCATAGGTGAGAAATTGCTGCTACATAATAAACCAACTGACATGGTCCTTACAGGGCAAAAATAAATTTTCAACCACCATCCTTCTAAAATTTTGCTCAGAGAATCTATCCAACTTTGCTAGTATTTATTTATTTTTTCCACCAGGCTGATTTATCCAGTAAACATGTTGTCCGTCCATATCGCCGTCCCACGCCACAAGAGATTTGTTATCAGAGAATTCAGAAGGCACAGGAGCAGGCTGCACAACTTATGTCTCAGCAGAAATCCAGTCAACTGAAAAGCAGTGTTCAGAAGTCCCCCCTGTCTCTGCCAGGAGATGCAAAACGAATCTCTCGTGTTCCAGCCCCTCAGTCTTCCACCACTTGTCAATTGCTTTTGCCAGGTAAACTGAAATTAAATATTTGTATGTTTGACATGCCAGTGATCCCTAAATTAAACATAAACCTATGTGTAACCCAGTATTGTCAGAAAACTAGATTGTGTTAGTGCTCAAACCAGGAGCAAAACAACAACCATTTTTAAAGCCCAGCTCCAGGAAGCTTAAAAATGATCCCTTGCAAGTAGAGCTGCGCCTGCACTGCAAAGGGTCAATAACAGCCCCCTCTCTCACTCTTCCTCTATGTCCACTAACCAGCTAAAAAGTGGGGTGGGATATTACATGTAGATTTGATGGAGGCTTTACCTCCCTATTTTAAGACACAGGCTGGAAGGGTGTGACAAAGCCTGTGACCCGTCCACACCATGTTATTGACAACAAATAAGGATTTGATTTCATTTTTGGGCTTGTAACGCACATCGCATCAGGAACTCATTTTTTTTATTTTTCCCGGGTGACGTTTTCTGAGAATTCCACTTACGGTACACACTTCTGAGAAGTAGGAAGGGCTTGTTAGACACACTACCTTGTTTGTAGATTCATTTCATCAGGGACTCCTGAACTTATTTGCTCCAGAAGGCTTCTAAACTCCAGTAGACACTTCTCCTAGCAGCTGCATCCAACTTCGACCCACAGTGCTCAGACTAGGAACTGAGAGCCTTTATAGGGGCCTAAACAGTTTGCCCTTTTATCTGCATTTACCCATTATTATTTTTTTTTATTTTTTTACTTTCGCTGCCAGGCCCTGCACTTCACTTTTAAACTTGGTTGGACAGACCATTTTTGCAATTTTTTTTATTGGTTTTTAATTTTTCCCTCTCAGACTTTGTAAAAGACCCATATATTTCCTGAAAGCTCATGACCAGTTGAATAAAAATAAGGTGCTACTGATTTTTAGGACACAACAAGGTTTGCGCGAATGTTTGTCCAATCAATATTTTCATTATAAAAAATACACTAAAATCATTATTGGCAGATAAAAATGGCACATTTTACAAAATTCCTACTAAATATATAAGCTAAACTGTATTGCGTTAATAACAAACATTTGTAAATGTAAAATTGCGCCTTTTTGCGAAATGATGAAAATGAAACATACACAAATATGTAAATATCCAAATTTCTCTAAAAGGTTTTTATTTTTCACTTACGGCTTTGAGTTTATTAAAGACCCCCCCCCCCCCCCCCCAGACCATATATTCTGAAAGCACATGACCTGTAGAATAAAAAGGTGCCACTGATTTTATTGCCTGTAAATGTTTATCAAAACAATACATTTGCTAACAATGCTCTAACCTCGTTATTGGCAGATATAAACACAGCACATTTTACAAAATGTCTACTAAATATAAAAGCTTAACCTGTATTGAGTTAATAAATAACAAATATTTGTAAATTTTAAATTTCGCCTTTTTTGCAAAATGCTGAAAATTGAACGTATGCAAAAACGCAATTAACCAAATTTCTTTAAAAATCTGAAGGTTTTAATTTTTCCCTTCGTTTTCAGAGTTTGTAAAATATTCCCCAAGCTATTTATTTTCTGAACGCAAGGATCAGTAGAATAAAAGGAAGGTGCTACTGATTTTTAAGGCCCCGCAATATTTGTGCAAATGTTTACCCAAACAATATTTTTGGTAAAAATTAACTAAATTCATTATTAGCAAATACAAACATGGCAAATTTTACAAAATTCTTGCCAAGTTGCTTCTAAATGTAAAAGCTTAACCTGCATTGATTTAACAAATATTTGTAAATTTTTGGAGAAATATTGAAAATAGGACGTACGCAAAAAATCTGGAGGTTTTAATTTTTCATATATTTTCTCAAAGCACACGGCCAGTAGAATAAAAAAAGATAATAGAAAGTGCTACTGATTTTTAAGGCAGCGCAATATTTGCGCACGTTTATCAAACTATATTTTTGGTAAAAATACACTACACTTAAATCATTAGTGGATTCATAGATGGCAAAATTCACAAAATCCCTGCTAAATATAAAATTAAGAACTGTATTAAGTTAATAAATAACAAATATTTGCACGTTTTGTGAAATGAAAAAAACTGAAGGTATGCAAAACTGCAAATAAGAACAATTTACTCTAAAAATCCGGCTGTTACCATTTTTCACTTACAGCTTCCAGAATTTTAAAATATCCCTCCCAACCATACATTTTGTGAAAGCACATAACCCGTAGAAATAAAAGTGCTACTAATTTTTTTGGGCCCTGCAATAATTGCGCAAATGTTCATCAAATAGCTGTTTTCACTAAAAATACTCTAAAATCATAATTATTGCACAAAAACACAATATAACTTAAATTTCTGCTAAATTGCTACTAAAGCATTGTTCACATGTTGCGTACCAAAGTGCCCATGTAGACAAGTCCCATTTATGTCAATTGGGATGCAACGGCTGCACAGGCATAGCCGCTGCTCCCAATCTGACATCTGTGTGGGTGCACGACCCTGAAGGCAGACAGTGTGCGCTCAGGGACATGAACCCAGACCTATATGGATGTCAAATCGGGAGCAAAGGCTCTGTTTGCGCAGTTGCTACATCCCAATTTACATCAGTGGGACCACCTGCACAGGGATGCAGGGAACAGCTGTGCATCCCTGTACAGGTAAACATGGCCTTTTCAGGGGTGTATGCCCTGTGTGAACAAGGCCTTAGGCCCCTTTTACACAAGCAGACCGATTTGGTCCTCCTGTCCATTTTGCAGGCGGGCTCACCCATTGTTCTCTATGGAGAGGCTGATGTAAATGGACATGTGTCCATTTGCATCCGCCTACATCCGTTTCGGTCTGCTAAAAGCACACGGATGGGGATCCCATTCCCCATCCATCTATCAGATTCTCTTCTAGTCCCATCTGCTAGACACAGACATGGCATCCGACTGCCACATAGAGAACACAGACCTGTCATACGCCTGCTCAGTGGGGATTAGTGGACAGATCCCCCGCTGAGCAGGCGGATCTGCTTGACGGAGTCTGCTCCAAGGGAAAGGGGCATTAGAGTGTGTGTGTGTGTGTGTGTGTGTGTGTGTGTGTGTGTGTGTGTGTGTGTGTGTGTGTTTATTTTTATTTTTTTTCTTTTAATTTTTTTTATATATAATATTTTTGGTCTTTGAGATATCAGAGGTCTAAACCGACCCCGATATCTTTTTTGAGGCCAAGAAAGGGACTGAAGACTCTGTGCCCTGATCTGTATCTGAATGAATAATGAAAGAGGGAATGCCGCCTAGCAGCAATGGATCAGTGAGGCAGAGGCCATTGTGGAGGGAGTGATCAGAGTGGTGGTGGGGATAAATCTTGATCTCCTCTAAGCCCATGTAGCACCTGAAGCTGGCGGCTCAAGGGTAGCTGCAGGGGATTGAGTTTGCTGGGGGTCGGATCAGTGTGGGGGAGGAAATCGTTGCGGGGGGGGGGGGGGGGGGAGTTCCTCATACTACTGCTGAGGATTGAATTCTCTAAATTCTGATAGCTCTGGTTCAGCCAAGAAGGGTTTGATTCCTGGACCTGGTTCGCCTGATTTGCTAATGTTCCAACAAATCTTTCACTAGGTTTAGATCATGGGTCTTCTTTTTTGAAAATTTATGTTTATTGAAGATTTTTCAACACACATATAACATACAAACGTACAAAAAGGTCCCCAAAACAAAACCCCAAACCTCCACCCCCCACCCAACAAACTCCTCCTTGTGCAGCCCTCCGCTCAACTTCTTAGCTCATTTTATGAACACCAACCGTATCTCCCATACAACAAAAATGACTCATACCGTTACTGATGATTTTAATACCCAGAATGGGGATGTAGACCAACCTAAATATAGCAGCACCCACCCTGCCCCTCCCCCACCCCTCAGGGGGTGCACCTCCCGCCTAGCAATTAATTCACAGTATCTGCAGCATCAAGCCAGCACCTCCACACCCTCTAAAACTTAGTAGGACACCCTCTACTAAGATAGGTGGCTTTGTATAACGGCAAAGCTTTATTAATTAAACCCTTCCAGTAAGAAACCGTAGGAGGTGCAGGTTTCTTCCAACATAACAGGATAGCTTTACGTGCATAAAATAACGCCAGAGAAATCAGAGTCCTCTGCGCCTTTCGAGGTGCCAACTCCTCCACCAGCCCGAGCAAACACGTCGCGACCGTGACTGGAATCGGCACTGAAAGTACAGACTGTATGACCTGCGTTACACCCTTCCAGAACTCCACAATCTGCGGACACAGCCAAAACACATGATCAAAGTCAGCTCGGTCAGCTGTGCAACGCCAGCATCCCTCCGCACTCGTACCATAAATTCTGGCCAGTCTAGCCAGGGTGTAATATATTCTATGCAGTAATTTAAACTGAATAAGTCTGTCTCTAGCCGAGACTAGGGTCTGAAACGGGTAGCCCCACATGTCATCCCAATCCTCCCCGTCAAAGTCTGCTACTAAGGCAGATCATGGGTCTTCAAACTATGGCCCTCCAGTTGTTCAGGAACTACAATTCCCATCATACCTAGTCATGTCTGTGAATGTCAGAGTTTTACAATGCCTCATGGGATGTGTAGTTTTGCAACAGCTGGAGGGCTGTAGTTTGAGGATCCCTGGTTTAGATGATGCATTCGTCTTCTCACTGATTTAAACTCTTTCGCTGCCACCCCTGTTTCACTTTTAACTTTGGCCAAGGTAAATCACAGAGCAGCCGGAGTGATTCAGCCCTTTGGCCACTCTGCATGATTCAGTGCAAACGCACTGTCCCTTTTTTCTGTTTTTTTTTTCTGTATAAAAAATGTAAACTTCATTCACTGCAATGGCAGGTAGTACGATGCACTGCCTGACATTGCAGGGAGATTCAAAATGCAGCATGTCTGCGTTTTTACTACAGCACACTGCACCGCAGTGCTAGGCTGTGTTGCAATGTGAAATGGCAGAGAAGCACTCATCTTGACTCAATTTTGTTTCGGGAACAGACAAATCTCCCGAGATGCTGCTGGAACACAGCACTTTATATCGATACAGCGCTGGCAGCAGAATCATCATAGTAAAGGAAGTCGTTTTGTTACGGCCAGCTTGACTAAAACTATTTAAAGTGATAGAAAACCTGTATTTATGCTTTAGCGTTAACAATACTTTAACCGCTTGCCATCCAGCCACTGTCCTTAAATTGCGGCAGGTTGGCACGGTTGCGTGAATCGCCATTGGTGTACATCGGCCGCATTAAGAGCTCTGGGGTACGCGTGTGACGCCAGTGCTGATGCGCGTTGCTGGTGGCCACGTCAATGTAAACAGACCGATCCCTGCTCTGTCAGGGAAGTAGAGAGAGATCTTCTGTTCCTAGTGATCAAGAACAGCGATGTCTCTCTACTCCCTGTCGGTACATTCCCCGCACAGTTAGAAACACCTCCCTAGGGAATACTTAACTCCCTGAACGCCCCCTAGTGTTAACCCCTTCTCTGCCAGTTTATACACTAATCAGTGGCTATTTTTTAGATCTGATCGCTGTATAAATGCTAATGGTCCCAAAAAAGTGTCCAATCTGTCCGTCGCAGTCCCGCTAAAAATCGCTGATCATTACTAGTAAAAAAATAAATAAGAAATAAAAAAAATGGCCTGGTCATTAAGTGGTTTTTAGGCCAACTGCCCCCTTGCCCTTCCCATACCATGAAAATTGCCCAGTATAGACCTCTAATCTGCCAGCATCCTTTTCACTCCTCTGAGGTTGTAGTTTACTGCACGTGTGCCTCTCCATTGAGCCCAATAATTAAGATGTTTGCTTGCAAGCCTGCCGCTATATGACTTTTGGGTATATGAAGAAAAGGCTATATGTGCAGCATGCTTTAGCCTGCTAAAGCCAGTGAGGGAATTCAACACCAGTTGATATCTGTAGAATGGAAGCACAAGGCAGACAATTGGCCCAAGGTTTCTTGAAAGAAAGGGAAGAAGGGGAAAAAAAGAAAACGAATCCACTGCACCTAATGATTGGTAAGCTGCAATATATTACATTTTTGCTTTAGGGTTTAATGGCACTTTAATAACTTTTTTATTTTTTTTTATTTTTTTTAGCAGACCAGAATTTCTGTATACTAGTAAAGCTATATATTTTTTTTTTCTAATTGATGTGGCAGGTGCGATCTATACACAGGGCTTTCTTTTCTTCTTAAAACCTCTTCAGATTAAACGTTTTCTATTTAAACTGAGCATAGAATGAAGAACACTTAAAATGATTTGCAAATCAAAGATGCATTCAAATCTCTGCTATATCCACCCTCTTTCCCCAGTTGTAACCCCTTTTAAGGCCGGGTTTACACCGCTGCGATGCGGGAACGCCGCGAATCCGCGGCGTTTTCCCGCATCGCATTACTCCCGCCGGCAGTTCACACTGCCCTATGCGGACGGCTGGGAGTGTCAATGATATGTTAATGACACCCCCAGATCCGTCCGCATATCGCAGTGCGATCTGCCGACTCGCACAGGAATCGGATCGCATGGTGTGAACCCCCATGCGATCCGATTCTGTTGCGGACCAAAAAAGGGTCCCGTGCGAGTTTGCTGCGGGAGCGATGCGAATTCGGCCATACTATCTGTATGGCTGAACTCGCATCGCTACGGAGATCGGATGTGATTTGCGGTGCGAATCACATCCGGATCTCCCCCCGCAGCAGTGTGAACCCAGCCTTAAGGATAAGTTTACCTTTTTGAATAAAATAAATGCATGTACAAAAATGTGCATTTATAAAAAAAAAATTCTAAGGAGCCTGCAGCACATTGCACAAGCCATCAGCAGATTGCAAGTGCAATGTCAGGCTCCTGCAAACTCTCAGGATAGCTGTCTACCCATACCTCTGATATGGGCAGGCAGTTACTTGAGAGTAAGGATGAGCTCAGGTGTGTTTGTACACCCCATGTGTAGAGCCCGCCAGGAAGTCGGCACTGTGCTGCGCTAATCACAGGCAGGGAGACATTGTCCCGATTTGTGGTTGCAGAGATCGGGAAATGTCTCACTGCCTGTAATTAGTGCAGCGTGGTGCTGACTTCCTGGGGGGGGCTCTGCACGTCGGGTGTGCGAACATGCCTGAGCTCATCCTTACTTGAGAGCCGGAAGATCAATGAACTACGAGAGTGCTCACCAACATCCTTGCAGTTCTTTGAGAACTACAAGCTGTCAGCCGCAATGGCTGATGGTCCTCGTAGTCTATTAATTTACCGGAAACTCTGAAAGAATTACATGGCTGTGTGGGTGGAGCCCCACGCGCCCATGCTGGTTTTAAATTGTGGCAGTTGGTGCGGGGAGAGGCTACCTTGCCCGCTGTCACAGGAAGGTGGGGGGGTCAGAGGAAAAGGTTGCATGCTGAACATGTTACATGTTGTACCCTAATTACGGGTGTAAACCTGCACAGAAAGGTGAACATAGCCTTTAACTGATGCCTATGCTGGATGTTAATTCTGTGATTGTGCTATACATCATGGTTCCTGGTCATAGTTGCCTAGTGTGGTTGAAAAAAGACACAAGTCCATCCAGTTCAACCAAAAGAAGGGAAAAGAAAAATCTGCAGTCCTATATCTACAGTTGATCCAGAGGAATGCGCAAACCAATTTGATCCAGCAGGGGAAAAAATTCCTCCCTGATCCCCCAAGAGGCAATCGGCTGTTCCCTGGATCAATTCTACCTATAAATATTAGTATCCAGTTATATTTTGTGTATATAGGAAAGAATCCAGGCCTTTCTTAAAACAATCTACTGAGGTGGCTCAGAATCTGTTCTTGGGGGAGTCTCCCACATTTTCACAGCTCTTACCATAAAGAAGCCTTTCTGTATTTGGTGGAAAAGAGATTTCATCTCCAGATGTAAGGAGTGCCCCCTTGTCCTCTGTGATGACCTTAAAGTGAATAACTCAACACCAAGTTCACTTTGTGTGGACTGCTTATGCATTTCTACATGTTGATCATACCCCCCTTATGCTCCGTACACACGATCTGAAAATCGGGCGACAGAAGTGTTTGTTTTTTTTGTTTTTGTTTTTTGCATGCTAGTGGTATATCGAACCTGAAGAGTATACTAAAGTAACAAATTCTCGTACAACAGAATAAAAAATGAATGTCATGTGTTGTAGTGTATTTCTATTGTATTTTCGAGCGACAACTGTACTGATTAAAAGAAAATTGTATAATGTGGTAACATACATGAAAAATTGACGTATTTGTCCAGTTGGATAATATCGGATAAACTGTCGTGATTGGCTCTCGAAAGCTGTTTACTAACGATCCAATTATTGTACAATCGCATGAAAATCTGTATTTTTCGTCTGATTTTCGGATCGTGTGTGTGGGCCATTAATCTCTTAAGAGAAAATAAATTAAATTCCTCTAATCTATCCTAATTAAAACAATATTTTTTACTTTCTGCTACAAAACCTATCCAATAAAAAAAGAAAATACATTTTCTTCATAAATGTTGTCCAAAATGTATTGTGCTACATGACTTTGATTACAAAAAAAAAAAAATTCTACTAAGTATATGTTAATTGGTTTGTGTGAAAGTTATAGTGTCTACTATATACGTATGTGTGTGTATGTATGTGTGTGTGTATGTGTGATATATATATGTGTGATATATATATGTGTGTGTGTATATGTGTGTGTGTGTATGTATGTATGTATGTATGTATGTATATATAATTTATTATACATTTTTATATACATACCTGTGCAGGGACGCCCATCCACTGTGCATTGAAATAGTACATGAAATATGAATAAAGCTTATCTCGCTCTATAGTATGTACTTGTCTAAATTGAGAGCACTAAGTGGTTGATTTACTAAAACTGGAGAGTGCAAAATCTGGTGCAGCTGTGCTTTGTAGCCAATCGCCTTCTAACTCCAGCTTGATCAATTAAAGTTAAACTCCAGCTTTCTTTTCACTAGAACTGAATGGAATAATCCATTCCAGCACAGCTCATACCTCTGTACCATGTTGCTTTTGTTGTCTGCAGATCTGTTAATATCCTGGGTATAGTTGTTGCTTTTTTCCATGTGACACTCTGTATTGCCTGCTGTTGACTCTGTCCCTTCAACAGCCACTTCCTGCAGTGACCAGTCTAAAACACACCCCTCTGCAGTCTTTGAGACTCTGAAAAAGATGTAACTTCCTTCATAGCTCTGATGGTGAGTAGGATCAAATGCATCCTAATTGGCATTAAATCCCACCCAGTCACACCTACAGGAAACGTCCAAACCTCTCAAATCCCACCTCACAGATCACAGCATTATTCAAAAATGAAAAGCGCTTATAATATACATTAAAATATACACACATACAGAGCCTGCTGTGAATGATTGTGGGAGGGATTGAATAGATAGCCTTGGTTCACGCTAGCACCACATGAAAGTCCAACGCGACTATCATTCCTGGCAACTTCGATAGATCTGTTGTGTGTGTGTGTGTGGTGTGTTTTTTTTTATTTTTTATTTTTTTTCAGTCCTCTCCCCTCCTGGTCATTCTTGCTGCCTAAAAATTTTCTTCCATTCACACCTTAGAGTAGTGGAAACGCTCATGGATTCTTGCATGTTTTTCAGGTGTAAACGTGCACTTAACCACTTCGTGCCCGCGCTATAGCCAAAAGACGGCTGCAGCGCAGACGTTATCTGTTGGGAGGCGGTCCCTGGACGTCCTCCCTTTAACTTCCCCCTCTGCACGCCGCCGCGGGTGAGCATCGGGGAAGTCCTGTGCTGGCCGTGTCCCCCGGACACAGCCAGTCACAGATCACTGTAAACGGCCAATCACAGCGGCCGTTTACAGCGTGATCGGCGTGCCCAATGAGAGATGATCTCATATGTAAACATATGAGATCTCTTATCACCGGCTTTCCCTCCTCACACAGACAGCGTGTGAGGAGGGAGAGATGAACCGCTGCAGAGGTTAGTGTAAAAAAAAATAAAAAAAGTAATGAAATGAAAATAAGTGCCCATCTGTCCCCAGTGCCACGCGTCGTTAGTGCCACGCGTCGTTAGTGCCACATCTGTGTCACGTGTCATTGTGCTGGTACTCCAGGGCCTTCAAAAGTGTAATAGGTAGTCAACAAGTTAGATGTGTAATTTATGCTCCTAGAACAGGTGATGGCGCTCCCTGCATGTCGGGCCTCTATGTGGCCAGGCTGTGGAAAAGTCCCACACGTGGTATCGTAATACTCAGAAGGAGTAGCAGAATTTATTTTGGGGCATTATTTGTGGTATACACATGCCACGTGAGAGAAATAACTAATAATTACAATGACAATTTTGTGGAAAAAATTTAAATAAAAAAATCTTCATATTGTAAAGAATTGTGGGAAAAAATGACAACTTCAAAAAGCTCACCATGCCGCTTACTAAATACCCTGGAATGTCTACTTTCCAAAAAGGGGTCATTTGGAGGTATTTGTACTTTCCTGACTTGTTCGGGTCGCAAGAAATTAGATTGGCCACCAGTACGTCAGATGTGATCAATTATTTTTTATGATTCGCACCACAGCTTGTAGACTCTCTAACTTTCACAAAGACCAAATAATATCCACTAATTTGGGTTATTTTTACCAAAAATATGTAGCAGTATAATTTGTGGCCAAAATTTATGAAGAAAAATTTATAATTTGCAACATTTTATCACAGAAACAAAGAAAAATGCTTTATGTTTTCATTTATAGCGCAAAAAATAAAAAACCCAGAGATGATCAAATACCACCAAAAGAAAGCTCTATTTGTGGGGAAAAAAAAGGACAAAAAATTCATTTGGGTACAGTGTTGCATGACTGAGCAATTGTCATTCAAAGTGTGAGCGCAACGAAAGCTGAAAATTGGTCTGGGCAGGAGAGGTGTTTAAGTGGCCAGTAGGCAAGTGGTTAAATGGGCTTCCCCAAAGTAGCACTAGAACATGCACAAAAAATGCTTTATTTTTTTGCGAATTGCCCTGCGTTTGGAAACGCACAGATGTGAATGAATGGCAAGCCAAGCATGATGCGCAAAAGCACACATTTTCTGTGCAGATTGCCAGTCGTTTGGAAATGTGCAGATGCAAATGCAGTCTAAATGGTAATGCAAGCATGACGCACATTGCTACATCTTTTCAAAACGCATAGTACAGCATGCGTTTTTCTTGCTTGCTGAGCATTTGGAAATGCGCAGATGAGAACGAATTGTAATGCAAGCGCCCTGTGCATTGCCATGCATTTTCTAAACACATGGAAAAGCATACGTTTTCTCACCAGTTGCTGTGCTTTCGCAATTTTGAAAAGCATGACATGATGTGCATTTGCTTGTGGATTGCCATGCATTTGGAAATGCGCAAATGGGAGCACAGCCTAAATGGTAATGAAAGTGTAACGTGCAGGGCTGCACCAGATTTTGCATTCTCCAGTTTTACTAAATCAACCCCTAAGTGTAATTTCTGTCTGCTGTTTTCTTCCTCTGCTGTCAGCATGAGTCACGTCTGAAAAGTTTTCCTAACACCAAGATAAAAATGTTGAAAGAGGAGGGAGTGCCAGCAGATTGACAGCCTCAACTCTCTTCCTGTGTGAAGGGGGTGTATCCCTTCCATCTGAACATCTCTGAACTCTCCACACTGAGATCTGCAGAGTGTAATTCAGATCTCGGCCCTTTTTTTCCCCTGACCGCTCAGACGAGCTTTATAAATTCTGGACGTTGAATGTCTGTAGAGGAGAGAAGACTGCAGATAGACATCTACAACTTATGTGAGGATTTGTTCCATCTCTGTGTATCACTTGACGTCAGTCAATTCACTTGGTGTGTAAGGGTTTACAACCACTTTTAACCCGATGCAGACCGCCCCACGCACATTTACTGCGGTAGGGCGGCTGCACTTTCAGGTCTGGGGCACGCACGTGCCGCCAGGGACCTTCTCAGCTGTGTTTGGATACAACGGAAGCCAATCATTCGCCGATCATTTGAGGCACAGAAAGAAGTACGATCATGTAAACAAGGCAGATCACCATTCTGTGACAAGGGAAGGCAGCGATCTTGTGTTTCCAAGCAGAGAAACGAATCTCTGCCTTCCTACAGTACAAGCACCCTCCACATAGAAGGCACTCCCTAGGAACACATTTTAACCTTTTTAGCACCCCTAATGGTAACCCTTTCCCTGCCAATGTCATTAGTACAGTGACGGTACATATTTTTTCGCACTGATCACTGTATTAGTATCGCTGGCCCCCTAAAAAGTGGCAGTTGTCCCGATTTGTGAAAAAGAGGGGATATGGAGCTACTCTTATTAAGTGGTAACCTACAACCTCTAAATACTTGAGGGGTATGTGTCACGGGTGCATTTAATGCAAAAAGTGACAATAAGTGAAGAAAATAAATATTTGTATATTCACAAAAATCCATAAAAAAATCCTACTGTGTAAACTTCCTAATGCTTGTATATAATGCATGTTGTTATGTTCAAACGAAAATAAAATAAACACAATCCTGTGCAAAACCTACAATTCAAAGTGACATTTCTTTGAAAAAAAATCCAACATATGTGACTGGTGTATATTGTTGCTGTGAAACTGGGTTCAGAAATATGCATATACCGTGCTTAAACCTTCGTATATAAAAAAAAAAAGTCCAATAAAGTGACAATGTGCTCCTTGGGAAAACAGTGCCCCATAAGAAACGCACTCACTGCTATTATTCATCCCACAAGGAGGTATTTCACCTTCACAGTATGAGCCACTGTGTATCCTGTGGAGTGGGAGGAAACTTCAGCTGTCCTGTGTTCTCCAAGTACCTCCTTGTCTGCGATGTAAGTGGTCTGTTAACCTCCTAGCCCTTGTACACACGGTCGGACATTCTGACAACCAAATCCGTTGGATTTTGTCCAATGGATTTTGTCCGAAACTGTTGCATACAAACGGTCAGACAAAGTTGTCGGAAAATCCGGTTGTACATAACGTGATGACGTTATTTCGTTATGACGGGACTACATTTAGGCTAGTAGCCAATAGCTTTGGTCTAGGAATTTGATCTGAGCATGCGTGGCACTTTGTCCGTCGGAGTAGGCTACACATGATCGGAGTATGTCCGATCGGAGCATTTTGTCGGAAAATTTTACCGGCAAGTTGGAAAAGTTGGCCTGTCGGATATTTCGACGGAAACAGTCCGATGGAGCCCACACACAGTCTGACTATCCGACAAAATGGTCCGATAGGACACATTCCGTCGGAATCTCCGACCGTGTGTACAAGGGCTTAGATGTTGCCCACATGTAGAGAGGAAAGAGACTCCATCGTGTGATACCGTACAAATATCCAAAAATGTATTAATAATACTGATGAGTACTCGCATTTAATAAATATCATTAAAAGTGAAAACGGTGTTTAAAAACAGGAAAACCCGGAGCAATCTGCGCTCCACGGCTCGAAACCGGAAGTGATGCAATGACTCTGTATAGTCATCTGTACGCGTTTCGTCAATGGGACGTCATCTGGACCGCTACCATTCAATATATGCTTATTGCAATTTTTTATTTATTTTTTGCCAAAATTATGTAGCAGAATACATATTGCCCTAAATTGATGAAGACATTTTGGATTTTTTTTTAATTGGGTATGTTTTATAGCAGAATGTAAATAAATAAATAAATATATATTTTTTTTTAATTCTTTATTTTTTTGTTTATAGCACAAAAAATAAACGCAGAAGTGATAAAATACCACCAAAAAAAAGCTTGATTTGTGGGGGAAAAAGGACATACGTTTTTTGTGTGTAGAGTGATGCACGTCTGCGCAATTATCAGTTAAAATAATGCAGTGCTGTATCCCAAAAAATGGTCTGGTCATGAACGGGGGTAAACCTTCCAGAGCTGACGTGGTTATGATATGAAAACTAGCATGTTTCCTCGTTGGATGATTTCCCCTTGCACCCTTTACAGTGTACAACCATAAGTAATTAAAGTCAATGGGGTTACTTTCCCCAGTGAAGCACACCCTATAAATACCTGCCAGAGCTTTTACCTATTTCCTAATACAAACGGGCTTCTGCCACTCCAGTTTCAATAAAGAGAACAGAGACTTTCAGAAATGTAAATTTTTATATATATATATCTATCTATATATATATATATATATATATATATATATATATATATATATATATATATATAATCTTTATATAACTTTTTTTTTTGCTTTTTAAAGATAATCATTTAAATACCTCATGACTAATTACTGGCTTTCCAGTACTGATTTATTATGTTTTTCACGCAGAGAGGAAGAGCACATTATCAGCAAATAGTGGTTCGACGGCTGCTCTCAAGATGCAAACTCTTACTGGCATGGCATCAAAAACCATCTCCACAACTGTACAAAAAAGACAAGCACATATACCATCACTAAAGGTATACTGACTTTGTTAGAGATAAGTGTGCATTTCTCACGCTGTTCCCATTCACGTCTACCCTCTAAATATGTTTATTTGACCTAATAAGCAGTACCATACTGTTTTCTCTGTAGCAGGTGGTCTAAATTAGCAAAAAAGCCTATGTGACACTGATGCTGTTTCTCTTAACTTGAGTAGATACTTTACATTTTTGTGTGTATATGTATGTGTGTGTATATATATATATATATATATATATATATATATATATATTTATATATTTATATATTATTATTATTATTATTATTATTATTATTATTATTATTATTATTATACGATTCTGGCCAAAATGAGAATCATGATTTTTTTGCTTAGAATAAAAAGACCACGATTCTCTCACGATTCTCATGATGTAAAATCTTTCACATTATACAAAAAGATGGGCTAACTTTACTGGTTAGTGTTTTTTTTTTTTTTTTCATTCAAGCAGTTTTAAAAAAAATAACATTTGAAAGACCGCTGCGCAAATACAGTGTGACATAAAATATTGCAACAACCACCATTTTATTCTCTAGGGTGTCTACTAAAAAACATATATATTCAGGGGAAATCTTGCAATGGGGACACTAGTTCTGGTGACCACCAGGAATTCCCTCACTTTTGAGGAATTTCTTCTCACTTCCTAATTTGCTATAAAAGTGTGGGGAAATCCCCCAATGGGATTCAGATGGCAAAAAAAACCTGACAGCATTATAATCCCACCCTACGCTAACCAAACTGGAAAAAATAAAAAATAAGTTTTGCCTTTAGTTCTACTTTAATGCTTGGAACAGATTTTCCAGTAGAGCTGGTGTCAATCAACAGTAAGTGAATGGTTGGGACAAACCGTTCTGAACTGCCAAAAAAGGTTACAAAAGTAAAAATTACAAATTAAACAATTCGATTTTTTTCTGCTGTCTCTCTCGAATGTTTTTATCTCCAGAGTCGATGGCATTTAGACAATGAAATGCCTAAATTTATAATTTAAAGAAACTCACAAAAGTTCAGTAAACGTGCAAATAAACACCTATCTAAAGAAGCCTTAGCATAAGACTCATGTCTCACACTGATAAATTAGGAGCAGTTACAAATTTGTGCTCTCCAGCCTCCTTGGACCTTACTACATCCTCTGTTACATAAAGTGAACTACTACTTTATCAATTTTCCCTCCTCCCATTTGTCTCTACCCTTCACAAAAAAAGGTAGTAGTGGAGAAGGCAGTCACAAAACAGGGCCAAAAATAAAACCAACCAAAACATCTTGGCAATAGCATATTTTCCAGTGTTTTATCCCTTTAAAAATGTTACGAGTACAGAATAACATCTGCCAGAAATCAAATGTGCTCATAACTTCCTGTTTGGCTGACAGCACAGTGCCTTTGCTGTAGAGAAATTCAAAGCATCATCATCAGCTCTGCTTGCTGAACAGAGAACTTCTACCCCACCCCCTGTCCCATTCCACATGCACAGGTCAATTCCATTCCCCAATAAAACCATGCTGCTTCCTTGACTTCCAACAGCCAGTGTTCTGATAAATATATATTATAATCTCTCTCTCTCTCTCTCTCTCTCTCTCTCTCTCTCTCTCTCTCTCTCTCTCTCTCTCTCTCTCTCTCTCTCTCTCTCTCTCTCGATCTCTCTCTCGATCTCTCTCTCGATCTCTCTCGATCTCTCTCTCGATCTCTCTCTCTCTCTCGATCTCTCTCTCTCTCTCGATCTCTCTCTCTCTCTCGATCTCTCTCTCTCTCTCGATCTCTCTCTCTCTCTCGATCTCTCTCTCTCTCTCGATCTCTCTCTCTCTCTCGATCTCTCTCTCTCTCTCGATCTCTCTCTCTCTCTCGATCTCTCTCTCGATCTCTCTCTCTCGATTTTTTTTTTTTTTGCCACAAAAAACTTTGTTCCTCAATAATGACTGTAGCATGCAGTGCTAACATTTTCATTTACTGCTAAGCATTTGTATCTTCCATTTTACTCCTTACTGAAGCTGGGTAGAATGTCTCTCTGTCTGAAAAAAATTCAGTCCTTAATTTATGGGGGCTGTATTTTTTCCTTTCTATTTTTTCTTTCATATCCTGGGGGGACAATGCTCATTCACAGTACTGTTTCTGTGGAAGAGCAGGGTTGTCCATCCTGGACAGAAGCTGCTTTAGGAATACAAGAATATCTCTACTCTTCCCTTTTATCTGTCATTAGGGATGAAGTCTGTATTACCAGAGAGAACTGGGAAAATGTTAATGTCAATTTTGTGACTCTCATGTTAATGTTAAATGTTAATCTAAATGTTATGATCCTTCAAAAAAATTTGCGGCTGATCAGTTACTGTTTTACACTTCTTTAACAGAAATGTGAAAATGATTTCAGTGATATGTTTAACAGACCTCAAAGGAAACTAAACAAAAAAAGTCAATCAGTGGGATATATACATTTTAATGTATTTGCAACCTGACAAGTGTGAAAAAGGAAACCCTAACCCTGAGAAGGATGAATATTATCAACCCCTCCTTCTGAAAACGCTAGTTATCCAGCGGTCCTCTGACTGTACTACTTTAACTAATCTGAAGCAAATATACACTACATACTAGGAGTTCTGACTTTGCTTGGTGCATACCTATTTGAGGTTGTATATGTCAAAATTATTGCTTAAGAAAACTGTGCGAGCAGTCTGCTAAATGTTTTTAGGTTGTCGGCAATGATAGTTCCTAGGTTTTTCTCAATACAGAATTCATTTAAGTAGTCCTGAGCCAACCTGAACTTTATCAAATGGCTCCAAGGCCCCCACTGCTAGGATCCAGGTTAATGGCAGGGTCTCAGGTCCCTTCTCTCTCTCCCAGGAAACGCGTCAAGGCTGCCCTATATACCCATTACTTTATCCCCTGGCTGTACAGCCTCTCAATTGCCATCAGAGTGCACCCAGACATTAAGATTCTCTGCATGGGTCCAATAACTAAAGTCAGTCTATATGCAGATGACCTGCTCCTTTATCTGGAGGACGCTGGCCCCTCTTTAACCACTTAAGCCCCAGACCATTTTGCTGTCTTAAGACCAGAGCACTTTTTGTGTTTTCAGCACTGCGTCGCTTTAACGGACGATTGCGTGGTCGTGCGACATGGCTCCCAAACAAAATTGACGTCCTTTTTTTTTTTTTCCCCACAAATAGAGCTTTCGTTTGGTGGTATTTGATCGCGCTGCGTTTTTTATTTTTTGCGCTATAAACATAAAAAGAGCGTCAATTTTGAAAAAAATTATTATTATTTTTTACTCTTTGCTATAATAAATATCGTCCAAAAATATATAAAACGTTTTTTTTTTTTCTCAGTTTAGGCCGATACGTATTCTGTATTCTACATACAAAAATCGCAATAAGCAATTATTGATTTGTTGGCGCAAAAGTTATAGTGTTTACAAAATAGGGGATAGTTTTATGGCATTTTATGGCGTGTTTCTAACTGTGGGGGGGGGGGGGGGTGTGGCTGTGTTATACAGATCACTGATCTCTGGTCCAATCACAGGGAGCAGAGATCACTGTCACTTGTTGCTAGGCAGTTCTTCCTCCCCGTGAGACGATCGTGGGTGTCTCCGGCAATCGATTCCGTGGGACCCGCGGTCGTACTTATGGTGGTCCCGACTGGCACGCATCGCTGGTGGTGCACACGCGACGGCACCGCGGCAAATTCAAAGGGACGTATCTGTATGCCCATTTGCCTATCCGGGCCATTCTGCCGACGTACATCATTGTGCGCAGGTCGGGAAGCGGTTAACAGCCGCTTTGCTGCTCATCAATTGGGAGTTTACTTGGGTCTACAAATTAATTGGACCAAAACTTAAATCCTACCCTTAGATATAAGAGTGCCCACAGTCGATCAAGCTTCCCTCCCTCTGGTTTGAGCAACCAAGTTTCGAGCTCTGTCGGACTAAATCAACCTCAATCTTCAACCCCTGTACGACACTTTAAAGTCCAAAACCCAGACCTGGTCCTGCCTTCCCCTTGGAGTTATGGGACACATTAAAAAATTATACTCCTTCCGAAATTACTATACGTCTTCTGGCATGCTCCCTTATATTCGACCTCACATCCTTAAATCTATTCTAAATACATTTGTTTGGGGTGCCTGCTGTCACAAGCTGTCTTGGCGAACTCTGAAATGTCCCATAAATTTAGGTGGCACTGCCTTGCCTCATCTAACCCTGTACTATATCTCATCCTAATTATCTCACTTCTTTTATTTCAACCAGGAGGATAAAGACAGATATACCCTAGTGTGTTCACAGGCTCCTCAACCAGTTTTCCACCCCTTTCGAATACTCTTCCAAGGCCCCCTCTGGCTGTCCTATGGTGGCAACAGGGGTACCATGCTATTTCATCATTGTAAAATCTGGCAGCTTGCCATGAATGTGACTATAGTTACCCTTTTTCATGCTCATACTCCCCTCTGGCAAAATCCGCACTTGCATGAATTGTCATTCATTCTGGAACATACACTCTGGTTAGACAGAGGGATCATTTACCTTTCGCATGTGCTAGCTAATGGTGCTGTCAAATCATTCCAATAAATCACTGATGTTAGGCTAACTGGGAATTAGACCAGTTAGCCTAATATCAATTGTATGCAAGCTCTTGGAGGGGATGATAAGGCACTATGTACAAGATTTTAGTAATGAGAACAGTATCAGCAGTAATCAGCATGGATTCATGAAATATCGTTCTTGCCAAACCAATCTGTTAACCTTTTATGAGGAGGTGAGCTGCCTTCCTAGATAAAGGAAAACCTGTAGATGTGGTGTATCTGCATTTTGCAAAAGCATTTCATACAGTTCCATATACTATAATATATATATTATATTATTTTTTTATATGTGATGGATCAGAACACAATAGTCTAAGTTGGTGAAGTAAAAATGTATACATAAAGCAATTTTTCAGAAATAGAAAACTGATAATTGGCATGTACGAAGGCAGAGACCGACTGGACGACTTAAGTAGGCAGGACTGACGAGCAGGACAATAACAGCTGAGTAACTGTGGATAGATTGGACCTGGCGATTAGCTGACAGCTGAGCGGCCAGTTCAGAGAAGGAAGGGCTGAGCCCAGCCCTGACAGTACCCCCTCCTCAATGACCCCTCCCCTTCGGGGGACCATCAGGCTTGAGGGGATCATGTCTGTTAATCACGGAGGACGACAGGGGCATATACATTTTGAGGTTGAGACCCAAGAGCTTTCCGCTGGGCCGTACCCTTTTCCAATGCACCAGGTACTGTATGCGCCCACGGAACCTACAGGAGTCAGCAATGGATTGTACTTCATACTCCTCATGGTTCCCAACCTGTACAGGGTGAGGCCGTGGCACAGTGGTGGAAAAGCGGTTGCAGGCCAAAGGTTTTAATAAGGAGATATGAAATACATTTGAAATACGCATATTAGAACGAAGGTCTAATGCGTAAGCCACTGGGTTAATCCTGCGAAGAATGCAGAAAGGCCCAATAAACCGAGGTGAGAACTTAAGTGAGGGAACACCAAGTTGGAGGTTGTGAGATGACAGCCAGACCTGGTAGGAAGGCACAGGCAGGCATCTGCGGTCAGCATGGAGTATGTACCTATCATTAGCACGTCGCAAAGCCTCTTGGACTTGTGCCCAAGTGAAACAAAGAGGAGCATCTTTGTGGTCTAACGCAGGCATATTCTGCAGAACAAAGGAGTCGGGCAACATGAAAGGTTGGAAACCATAATTCGTCATAAAGGGGGACCATCGGGAAGCAGAATTCAAGGCACTGTTGGGAGCAAACTCTGCCCACAGTAATAGGCCTGACCAGTTGTTATGATGGTCAGAAATATAGCAACATGAGAATTGCTCCAAGGACTGATTGGCTCGTTCTGTGGTCCCAGTAGACTACGGGTGATACGCAGAGGAGAAAGCAAGCTGAATTCCCAACTGTGCACAAAAGGTTCGCCAGAACCGGGACAAAACTGACTACCTCCTGTCTGAGATCATCACCTTGGGTAGCTCATGTAAACAAGTCACAAGGATGCATAGTGCTCTGAGGTAGGACGTTGAGACAGAAGCGAGCCAACCCCAGTCTCGGAAGCATCAACCTCAGGGGATTAAAGGTAACATAGGCTCAGGATGTGCCAACACAGGAGAAGAAACAAAGACAGCCTTGAGACTCAAAGGCCTTAATGGACTCTGGAGACCAACTCTGTGGGTTACTGTTCTTTCTGGTCATATCAGTGAGGGGCTTGAACAGAGACGAGAAGTTACGAATAACTTCCGAACTTCCGATAATAGTTGGCAAAGCCCAGGAAACGCTGCAGAGAACGTAAACCCACAGGTCGGGGCCACTGTAGAACTGCCAAAAGTTTCTTTGGGTCTGTCAAAAAACCAGCAGTGGAAATGACATACCCAGGAATTTAACCTGTTCATGATGGAACGCGCACTTCTCCAGTTTACAATAGAGATTGTTCTTTCAGTTTCTGAAGCACATGACAGACATCTGTGTGGTGGCTCTCCAGGGACTTGGAAAAAATATGAGGATATCATCGATATAAACCATCACACATAACTGCAGCAAATCTCGGAGGACATCATTAATGTCTGGAAAACTGGCGGGGCGTTACAAAGACCAAAAGGCATTACGAGGTACTCATAATGGTCTGTTCTGGTATTTAAATGCAGTTTTCCACTCGTCGCCCTCCTTAATCCTCATGAGATTGTATGCCCCTCTCAAATCAAGCTTTGTGAAAACCCTTGCTCCCTTGAGGCAGTCAAATTATTCCGTAATCAATGGAATCGGATAGGCATTCTTTATCGTGAAACGATTGAGACCCCTATAATCGATACAAGGTCAGTTTACCACTCTTCTTCAAAAAGAAGAAACCAGCTCCAGCAGGAGATGAGAATTTGCGGATGAAACCTTGAAAGTGCATCTGCAACATACTCCTCCATGGCCTTATCCTCCAAGACCGACATAGGGTAAAACCAGCCATAAGGGGTTATGACACCAGGTTGAAGGTCAATTGCGCAATCATACTGCCGGTGTGGAGGCAAACTACCAGCTTGACCTTTGCCAAAGGCATTGCTAAAATTGCAGTACTCCTCCAGCAGGTAGGAGAGTTAAGATGTGCACAGGACCTTGGCTACCTTCTGGAAGCATGTCTTGCTGCATTGTGGTGACCAGGAGCGAGCCTCGGCACGGAGCCACCATCAGAAACTTAGGTGAGGAAATAACTTGGACTTCAATTATCTCATGATGAAGAGACCCTATGGTCATAGATAACGGAACCGTCTCATGAGTCACATGGGCAGGCTGTAGGGGTCTACCATCAAGAGCTTCAATGGCAAATGGAGTATCGCGTAGCCGCAGGGGAATCGATTGCTTCGATACAAAGGCAGCATCAATGAACGGGTCTGCAGCCCCAGAGTCAATTTAGGGCCTGTATCGCAACGGACGACTCGGCCCAAGAAAGGGTGACCGAAACCAGGGGCTTATCCTTCTGGATAACTGGGGATGCAACAACGACACTTAAGGTCTGTCCATGCCAGGATCTCATGGTTCGGGCGTTCCCTGGATGGGTAGGACAAGACTTCAAAAAGTGACCTGCCTGGCCACAATAAAGGCACACTCTCTCCCTCCTCCTAAAGGTTCTCTCATCTGCAGAGAAATGCGTGAAACCCAAGTGCATGGGTTCACCTTCACTGACCGACTTGGTACCAGGAGGCACGGGTAGTGAGGGAGGCATGGGTGGGACTGCAAAGCTCGGAGACAAATGTACAGGAGGCTTCCGCAAGGGCTCCTTAAAAGAGAGTGTTTCTTTGAGTCTGGAGTCAATGAGGATGGAAAACTTGATAATTCTCCAGCTCAGTGGGTATATCTCGAGCTGCGATCTCATCCTTGATGTTATCCGAGAGACCATGAGAAAAAGCAGCCACGAGGGCCTCATTATTCCATGCAACCTCTGCTGCCAGAGTATGAAATTCAATGGCATGTTTGGCAACAGTTCTTCGTACTCTGATGGACATGAGGCACTTGGCAGCAGAAGCAGAGCATGCAGGAACGTCAAATACCCTTTTAAACAAATCCACAAACTCGGGGTAGCGCAAGACAACAGGTTTTTGCATCTCCCCTTGAGGGTTTTCCCAGGCTAAGGCTCTCTCAGAAAGCAAAGATATCACAAAACCTACTTTTCCTTCTGTCTGTGTGAAACGCCTGGAGCAGCATCTCAAACTACATCCCAGCCTGGTTGAGAAACCCTCTGCATTCAACTGGATCGCCCCCAAATCGCTGGGGAATTGGATCGGAACCAGACATACCTCTTATAGAGGTAATACTGGAGGCGGGTGCATGCACAGACACTGGTGCAGTAGCAGGGTCGGCCTTCAACATAGGTTGTACCAAGGCGGCCACAGTGGGAGATTTCAGGTGAGCTGTGCGACTCAGGATCGTTTGTAACATCATGGCAAACTGACCCATACGGTGATCCAGTTCATCCAATCTGGAAAAAATATTGCATACCAGTGGATTGCCTGCATCTTCTGAATTCATGGCCTTCACCTACTGTCAGAAACCATGAAATCAGGCCGAGACAGAAGAATATTTAAATCACACTTGTTTAATAATAAAAAGAACAAACGGAGTCAAAACGTAGCCGAAGTTCAGTAACTGGAACGAATAGTCAGCCAAGCCAGAAGTCAGGAATCAATGAAGTGGAAAAGCACGCATGATCTGGAGCCAGAAGGAATGTCAACAAAGCAAGTCTTGAACAGGATCGCAGGAGATAGTTTCTGGGATGCTGACCAAGGCGAAGGCAGAGAACCTTTGGACTGGACTAAAGTAGGCAGGACTGACAAGCAGGATATCAACAGCTGAGTAACTGTGGCGAGATCGGAGCTGGTAATTGGCCAACAGCTGAGTGGCCAGCTCAGAAAAGGAAGGGCTGAGCCCAGCCCTGACACAGAAGTCACATAATTAGTGTAATTCTGTCCACCTGTGTGCAATCTACGTGTCGCATGATCTGTCATTACATATACACACCTTTTTGAAAGGCCCCAGAGGCTGCAACACATTTGCAAGAGGCACCACTAATCAAATGCTGCCATAAAGACCAAGGAACTCTCCAAACGTGTAAGGGTCAATGTTATTGAGTACAAATCATGGTTAGGTTATAAAATAGGCAAATCTTTACTGATCCCTAGGAGCACCATCAAATCATAACCAAATGGAAAGAACATGGCACAACCGCAAACCTGCCAAGAGACGGTCGCACACCAAAACTCATGGACCGGGCAAGGAAGGTATTAATTGGAGAGGCAGCACAGAGACCTAAGGTAACCCTGGAGGAGCTGCAGAGTTCCACAGCAGAGACTGGAGTATCTGAACTTAGGACAACAATAAGCTATACGCTCCATAGAGTTGGGCTTTATGGCAGAGTGGCCAGAAGTAAGCCGTTACTTTCAGCAAAAAATAAAATGGCACGTTTTGAGTTTGCGAAAAGGCATGTGGGAGACTCCCAAAATGTATAGAGGAAGATGCTCTGGTCTTATGAGTCTAAAATATAACTTTTTGGCCATCAAAGTAAATGCGATGTCTGTTGCAAACCCATCACTTCACCCAAAGAACACCATCCCTCAACTCTGACCAGTTTTCCAGTTCCGACTGCTGAAAAACATGTTTTTCAGCAGTTGGGACTGGGAAACTGGTTAGAGTTGAGGGAAAGATGGATGGTGCCAAATACAGGGATATTCTTGAGCAAAACCTGTACCACTCCTGTGTCTGATTTGAGGATAGGACGGAGGTTCACCTTCCAGCAGGACAATGACCCCAAATACACTGCTAAAGCAACACTTGAGTAGTTTAAGGGGAAACTTGTAAATGTGTTGGAATGGCCTATTCAAAGCCCAGACCTCAATCCAATGGAAAATCTGTGGTCAGACTTAGATTGCTGTTCACAAGCACAAACCATCCAACTTGAAGGCGCTGGAGAAGTTTTGCAAGGAGAATGTGCAAAACTCCTAGTGGTAAGATGTGGCAAGCTCATAGAGGCATATCCAAAGTGACTTGGAGCTAGGATGGCTGCAAAAGGTGGCTCAACAATGTATTAACTTTAGGGGGTTAATAGTTATGCACATTGACCATTTCTGTTATTTTGTCCTATTTGTTTGCTTCACAATAAAAAAAATCTTCAAAATTGTGGGCCTGTTCTGTAAATGAAATGATGCAAATCTTCAAACAATCCATGTTGCTTCCAGGTTGTGAGGCAGCAAAACACAAAAAAATGCCAAATGGGGTGAATACTTTTGCAATGCACTGTATTTAGGTGCCTGCAGCTAAGGCACGCCCTCCAGACCCAATTCTCAGAATTTTCACACTCTACTAACCTTACCTGTAGTGGACGTTATCGCAGATGACGACTCTACCAAATTATTATCCACAATATATAACACATTGCGCACCCCCTCAGTTAAATTAATTGTTGATAGGGCTATAACCTGCTGGGAGGGTGATGTTGGCCCCTTAAAGTCAGACTGTGACGAAATACTAGAAAACATGAAGACTTCTCCTAGACTATCTGAGCATTTGATGCAATTAAAAATACCTAACTGAGACTTTCTAAATATTGTTCAAATTATAGCCCACTATGTTGTAAATTGTCTGGCCATCCTTGCACATTTTTTCATCTAATGTGGACCTGTGCATATATTCAAAATTACTGGGTGCAAATTATCAAGGTTCTACACGACCACATGGGATCCCCTCTCCAACTAGACCCGAAACCTTGTGTGTTCTCAAATCTAGACAAGTTCCTTGCCACTTTTCTTTATGAAATTCTTTAGTGTTAGGAAAATTGGTGGCCGATCGTTGGATGCAGACAATTCCCCCTACCTTCCAAGCTTGGGTCATAGAAATCAACCCTGCTATACAAGAAAGTAATATAGCCATTGTAGGGGTTGCCCCGCTAAATACAATAAGGTCTGGGACAGATGGTTGGAGCTCTCTGACACCTGCAATGAATAAGTCCTGGCTCCTGATCCCCAGATGGGATGTAAGAGATCCTCCCAAATTCCCCCTATAAACTCTATTTGTATGCACTTAAGGTAACACATTGCGTAATCATATGCCCAGAGTTATGTGCTATACTTTGGTATCTGTAATATAATTGGGTGTATTGCACAGTTTAGCTACTTAAATTAGAAATCCATATGTACTTCAACCTCCTCCATTTGTTATCTGCAATGTATATGTACCATGATTATATGCTTTGCATACAAATAAGCCTTTTTTTTTTTTTTTTTTACAAAAAACAAAAAAAAATGTCTTTACTTTTCTCAGTAAAATTTTTAAGCGGGGTCTTTCCTGAACCAATTTAGGACCACCCGCCCGCATTGTACTACGGACGGGCAGCTCCTACAGACACAGCGACTTATTGTTTGAATCGCTTCCAGGTTCAGGGCTCCTGCACGCTTCCCCAGTGGGAGCACAAGCAGGATTTTGTAATCGGGTCCCAGCCAATGATACATGGCTAGGACCTACTGATCGGATGTGTCAAAGTCCAGAGCCCTGTGTTGACAATTGACACAAGGCTCCGTACAGAGGGAACAACCGATTTGTTCTCCCTGCAAAGCAAGGAGAAGGAACAAATAAATAGATTTATTTTTCGTACACCACTGGACACAGAGCCTTAATGGGTTGTATAACTCACAAATAGGTGATTGGACAATGGCACACCCAATGAAGGCAAGTCCCCCTCTATATAACACCTCCCATAAGGAGAGTACCTCCATTTTTTCGCCGGTGTCTAAGGTGTTGGTCACGGTTAAAGATGTGCTAAGAAGAAAGCTCTACTGAAAGATCCCTTCGGGGGTCAAGGAGCTATGCAACTGGATCCATCCAAAAAAAGCGCTAAAATGGATGGTACCCGGGCTTTGCGGTAGAGCAAGGTTTTGCCTGTAATGTCTCTCTTGTAGGGCTGGGCTCTGAGATCCAGTACTTTGGGCATGTATTAAAAAATGTGCAAAGATACTCTGACCGCTCCTGCGGCGGGGATAAGGTAAGTGAGAAAATTCTAAGAAAAAAATCTTAAGGACTTTCTCCTATGAGTAGCTTCATGTCTTACCTGTTTCCGCCACTGGAGGGAGTAAATGGGCATTCCTGGTGATCTACTTACCATGCTCTCCAGGAAAAGAAAGCTCAGTGTCAGCCGGTCCGTTGAGCGGCTCACTTCCTCTGCTGCAGGCTCTGCCTGAGTCTGCCACAACTCTTTAGGGGGGTCCCTCGTAGTCTGGTCCACGGCAATCGTTGGGGGGGGGGTGGGAGATCTCGCTCCCCCTTCTCGCCACCATTACCCCATGCGTGCACAGGGGGCGCGCTTTTGAAGCCATTTTGGCGGGGAAGCAGGGGGGTGTGGTTGCCATGGGCGTGCACATGCAGCATGTACGCCAGCCACAGCGCAGGGCAGAATTTTTTTAATAAACCCCCAGATGCCAGAGCTCTGCATACAAGAGGGATACAGCAGCTTGGGACACTTAAGCAACTCCATGTGTGTTGGATACAGGCACACCAAGACGCCTACTCAGCATCAGGCTGTGCAAATTAGCAGCATATTGTTTGTATTGCTAGACTAGCTCAGCAGTTGATGCACATGCGCTAGTAATTCTGCTTTTTTTTTTTCTAGCTTAGGGCTATGCCTTCCCGTAGAAGTAGTTCAGGGGCAAGGAAGAGGGGCACTAAGGTTTCGCCATCTGAAACGGGAGGCGCTAGTCATGCCTGCCTGGTTCCATCCTCCCCTGCTGGACCTGATGCAGCCGCACAGGATGAGCCATTGCCCCTGTTGGGCTTTGCAGCTTCTCCTGATATGACAGCTCCTGCACATATCACTGAGGACACTTTAGCAGCAGCATTAAATGGTTTAGAGGAAAAAAATCGCTACTTTAATCGGTGTCCTTGCAGAAGAGCAAAAAGTGGGGTAGGTCTCCTCCTGCTGTTCTAAGTCCCCCAGAAGATGAGTCTGATGATGATGACGATACTACTCCATTAGGGGACAAGGATCAGGAGCAGATGGATGAATCGGGGGGGAGGGGGAATCAGAGGGGGCTTTTTCTGCTTTTCAGGTTCTCAAATTGCAGGTGCAATGCTATGCAGAAACTGTACGTGCTACGTACATATTGCCCTCTGAGTTAACCGCGTCCCCTGTTTCTTCCTTGGGATCATTAAAATCCCTGCAGGCTGCATATACTTTCCCGGTCCATCCTTTATTGGAAAAACTTATGCTGACTAGGAACATCCAGGCAAGCTGTTTTCTCTTCCTAAGAAATTTGCTTTCCTTTACCCAACGGAGGAAAAATTTACCAAGAAATGGCGCTTGCTGGCTATAAAGATGTGGGTTTTTCTTGTTTGAACAAAAATCTGACTTGTCCTGTAGACAATGCTCAGATGTTTAAGGATCCAACTGAGAAAAATCTAGAATCTTTACTCGGGTCCTCCTTTAGTATGGCTGGCGCTGTAACCCAACCTGCTGTGGCAGTGATTGGCATGTGTCAGGTACTAAAGAGGCAGGTGAAGCAAGGGGTTAAGGATCTTCCCTCTGACCAGGCTAAGCTATGGGCGGACCTGCCTAAGGCCTTATGTTTTGCGGTAGATGCCATTAAAGATTCTGTTCAGCAGGCAATCCCGCCTTACACTCCTGGTACACATGTGCAGGATTCTTTGGCTAAGGCTGGATTCACACCTATGCAGTTAGTGCATTTTGCAGATTTGCACTACAGTCCATTTTAACATGGTTGCCTATGGAACACGTTCTGTAGTACAAATCTGCAAACTGCAAAAAGCACTAAAACTGCATAGGTTTGAATCCAGCCTAAAGCATTGGTCAGCTGAAACTGCATGCAAAAAGCTTTTAACCATTTTCCCTTTCATGGTGAATGGCCTAGATAAATACATTCAGAAGCTTTCTAGTGGTAAGTACCCATTTACAATGTCCTTCTCTTAAACGTTCTCTCTCTCCCCGATTCCTAGGGCGAATGCCTTCTCAGCCAGATGCAAGAGGCAAGGCCAAGGGCCAAGCCCAAAGACAAAAGGAACCTTGGGGTTGGAAATCTGCTAAGCAGAATTCCAAAACCTCCTTATGAGGGGGCGCCCACGCTCGGCCAAATGGGGAGGCGACGTCTGCAATTTTCAGGGGCTTGGCAGGCAGAAATCTGGGACAGGTGGGTAATTTCCACAGTGTCCCTGGGTTACAGGCTGATGTTCCAAGAATTCCCGCCTTACCGTTTTCTAAGGTCAAACATTTCCAAAGATCCAGTAAAAAAAAAGCCATTCTTCAGGCATTGAATCACTTGCTATCCCAAGGGGTAATCATAGAAGTTCCCCTAAAGGAGCAAGGGTCTGGGTTTTATTCAAACCTCTTTGTGGTTCCAAAACCAAATGAGGATGTCAGACCTATTCTAGATCCAAACGGCCTGATCAATTCCTGAACATTCACCCCATTCGCATGGCGTCAATCTACTCTGTGGTCTCCATCCTATTAGGGGGAGAATTCATGGCATCAGACGTATTTTTACATGTGTCTATCTGTCCCGCTCACCAAAGATTCCTAAGGTTCACAGTAGAAGAGCGCCACTTCCAGTTTGTGGCCCTACCCTTTGGTCTGTGCACCCCGGGTAATTACGAAGATTTTAGCCCCGCTTCCAGCAAGTCTAAGGGCGCAGGGCATAGTGGTGAAAGCATATCTAGACAACCTGCTACTGATAGAGCAGTCGGTAACACAGTTAAACCACAATGTGCTCAGCACCGTAAAATACCTAGAGCACTTAGGTTGGGTCCTCAACCTGGGAAAATCATCCTTGCAGCTCTTAAAGAGGGTGGAGTATTTGGGCATGATCATAGATACTGCCCAAAGCAGGGTATTCTTACCCGAGTCAAAGATCAAGTTTATAAGATAATTGATACAGATGGTCAAGGCGAGGAAGGAACCATCCATTTGTCTTTGCATGAGGTTGTTAGGAAAGATGGTGGCCTCTTTCGAGGCTATTCATACAGGTTGCAGGGTTATCCTGTCTGGAATACAGTCTGACAGTGCTACTGCTGTGGCCTATATCAATCAAGGGGGCACCTGGAGTCGGGATGCCCAGAGGAAGGTGAACCAAGTACTGTTTTGGGCAGAAAAGCATGTTCCTTGTCTTTCTGCAGTCTTCATTCTGGGTATAGAGAATTGGCAAGTGAACTTTTCTGATCCACCAGCAGCTGTTACCAGGAGAATGGTCTCTGCACCCGAGATATTTCGGGCCATATGCCGGAAATGGGGTACCCCAGATGTAGATTTACTAGCCTCCATGTTCAAGAGGAAGTTGGACAACTTTGTATTGAGGGCTAGGGATCCTCTAGCATACGGAGCAGATGCGTTAGTTATTCCTTGGGATCAGTTTTCTCTGATCTATGCATTCCCTCGATTTCTGCTCTTACCGAGACTGCTTTGCAGGATCATGAAAAGAAGGGAAACCAGTAATCCTAGTGGCTCCAGCTTGGCCCAGAAGATCCTGGTACACAGATCGTAAGGATGGCGGTGGGAAAACCTTGGGTTCTTCAACTCTGCCCAGGCCTGCTCTCGCAGGGGCCAGTATTCCATCCTTCCTTACACAGTATAAATTTGACGGTTTGGCTGTTTGAAACCTGCATTTTGGAAAAAACGTGAGCTTTCGGGTCCAGTTCTCTCCACTCTGGTTAATGCTAGGAAATCGGCCTCCAGGCTCATCTATTGCAGGACCTGGAAGGCATATAATTCCTGGAGCAAATCCAAAGGATGGCATCCTCAAAAGTATGTCATTGGTAGGATTCTTAAGTTTTTCTTCAATTGGGGTAGAGATGAAACTGGCCCAGAGCACTGTCAAGGGTCTGATCTTGGCCCTATCGGTGTTCTTTCAAAGACCACTTGCGTCTCATTCCCTAGTCTGGGCTTTTATGCGGGGGTTATTGCGGTTAAATCCGCCAGTCAAATCTCCTTTGTGCCCATGAGATTTGAGTTTAGTCTTGTCTGTTTTACAGAAACAGCCCTTTGAACCTATTTGCCATATTCCGTTGCTCCCTTTGAGTAGGAAATTGGCCTTTTTAGTCGCTATTTCCTCTGCTAGGAGAGTAACTGAACTGGCAGATTTCTCTTGTAAAGAGCTTTATTTAATTGTTCACACGGACAAGGTTGTGTTGCGCCCCCACCCCACCTTTCTCCCTCAGGTGGTATCAGGTTTTCATCTAAATCAAGATGTCTTTTTTTTTTTTTTTTTTTTTTTTTTTTTTTTTTTCCAATCTCACCTACTATGTAACAAGTCCATCAAGGCCAACCTATGTGTGTGATATGTCAGTATTACATTGTATATCCCTGTATGTTGCGCTCGCTCAGGTGCTTATCTAATAGTTTCTTGAAACTATCGATGCTCCCCGCTGAGACCACCGCCTGGAGAAGGGAATTCCACATCCTTACCGCTCCCACAGCAAATAAACCCTCTACGTAGCTTAAGGTTAAACCACTTTTCTTCCAATTTAAATGAGCTCCCACGAGTCTTGTTAAACTCCCTTCTGCGAAAAAGTTTTTTTCCCTATTGTGGGGTCACCAGTATAGTATTTGTATATTGAAATCATATCCCCTCTCAAGCGTCTCCTCTCCAGAGAGAATAAGTTTAGTGCTCGCAATCTTTTCTCATAACTAATATCCTCCAGATCCTTTATTAGCTTTGTTGCCCTTCTTTGTACTCGCTCCATTTGCAATACTTCCTGAGGAACGATGCCCAGAACTGGACAGCATATTTTAGGTGCGGCCGGACCAGAGTCTTGTAGAGCGGGAGAATTATCGTTTTATCTTTGGAGTCTATCCCCTTTTTAACCACTTAAGGACCAGGCCTCTTTTTCAAACTCTGTGTTTACATGTTTAAAACCATTTTTTTGCTAGAAAATTACTTAGAACACCAAACATTATATATATTTTTTTCCAACACCCTAGAGAATAAAATGGCGGTCATTGAAATTTTTTTTTCACACCGTATTTGCGCAGCAGTCTTACAAGCGCACTTTGTTGGAAAAAACAGTAAAATTAGCCCAATTTTTATGTTACGCCAAGTAAATTGATCCGCAACATGTCATGCTTCAAAATTGCGCCCGCTCGTGGAATGGCGTCAAACTTTTACCCTCCAATATCTCCATAAGCGACATTCAAAAAAATTCTACAGGTCACATATTTTGCATTACAGCTGAGATCTATGGCTAGAATTATTGCTCTTGCTCTACCGATCGTGGCGATACCTCACATGTGTGGTTTGACTACAGTTTTCATATGCGGGCGCTACTCACGTATGCATTCGCTTCTGCGCGCGAGCTCGTCGGGACGGGTGTTTTTTTTTTAAAAAAAAAAGCTAATTTCTTATTTATTTTACTTGATTTTATTTTTACACTGTTTAAAAAAAAAAAATGGATCGCTTTTATTACTATTACAAGGAATGTAATCCTTCTAATAGAAAAAAGCATGACAGGTCCTCTTAAATATGAGATCTGGGATCAAAAAGTCCTCAGATCTCATATTTGGACTTAAATGCAATAAAAAAAAAAAAGTAATTAGAAAAAATGACATTGAAAAAAATGTTCCTTTAAGAGGTATGGGTGGAAGTGACATTTTTGATGTCGCTTCCGCCCTTCTATGGTATAGAGACGAGTGGGGGCCGGCTCCGGTAAGCGGCTGAGGTCGCGTGAGAGCGGCGGGGGGGGGAACGTCCTATTTCTGCCACCGAAATGCATTATTTTACATTTTTCTACATTGAACCTAATTTGCCATGTAGTTGCCCACCCCATTCATTTGTTCAGATCTTTTTGCAAGGTTTCCACATCCTGTGGAGAAGTTATTGCCCTGTTTAGCTTAGTATCATCCGCAAATACAGAGATTGAACTGTTTACCCCATCCTCCAAGTCGTTTATGAACAAATGAAATAGGATTGGTCCCAGCACAGAACCCTGGGGGACCCCACTACCTACCCCTGACCATTCCGAGTACTCCCCATTTATCACCAACCTCTGAACTCGCCCTTGTAGCCAGTTTTCAATCCATGTACTCACCCTATGGTCCATGCCAATGGACCTTATTTTGTACAGGAAATGTTTATGGGGAACTGTGTCAAATGCTTTTGCAAAATCCAGATACACCAGGTCCACAGGCCTTCCTTTATCTAGCTGGCAACTCACCTGCTCATAGAAGGTTAATAGATTGGTTTGGCAAGAACGATTCTTCCTGAATCCTTGCTGATTACTGCTAATGATACCGTTCTTATTACTAAAATCTTGTATATAGTCCCTTATCCCCTCCAAGAGTTTACATACTATTGATGTTAGGCTAACTGGTCTTTAATTCCCAAGGATGTATTTTGGGCCCTTTTTAATTATTGGTGATATATTGGCTTTTCTCCAATCAGCTGGTACCATTCCAGTCAGTAGACTGTCAGTAAAAATTAGGAACAATGGTCTGGCAATTACTTGACCAAGTTCCCTAAGTACCCTCGGGTGCAAGCCATCTGATCCCGGTGATTTATCGATGTTGTTTTCCAAGTCTAATCTGTCCTCTGTTAACCATGGAGGTGCTTCCTGTGATGTGTCATGAGTATAAACACTACAGTTTTGGTTACTGAAGCCCCCTGATTCCCTTGTGAAGACTGAGGAGAAGAATAAATTCAATACCTTCACCATCTCCCCATCCTTTGTAACCAGATCTCCATCCTCATTCTTTATGGGGCCAATATGGTCTGTCTTCCCTTTTTTACTGTTTACATACTTAGAATTTCTTGGGATTTTTTTTTTTGCTCTCCTCCGCTATGTGTCTATCATGCTCTATCTTAGCTGTCCTTATTGCACCCTTACATTCCTTGTTGCATTATTTATAAAGTCTGAATGCTGATGATAATCCCTCAACCTTGTATTTTTTGAAGGCCTTCTCCTTTTCATTTTATATACATTTTTACATTAGTTAAGCCATCCAGCACTCTTTTAAATGTATTACCCAATGGGATGCATTGGCTAATGCCCTTATTTAATATGCTCTTAAAGCAAACCCATCTCTCCTCCGTGTTCTTTGTTCCTAAGGTTTTATCCCAATTTATGCCTTCTTGTAAGGTTCGTAGTTTAGGGAAGTTGGCTCTTTTGAAATTCAGTGTCTTTGTATTCCCCTTATGTTTCTTATTTGTGTGATTTATACTGATGCCAATTGACCTGCGATCGCTGTTACCTAAATCGCACCATATTTCCACATCCGTGATCAGGTCTGTATTGTTGGTAATCAGTAGATCCGGTAACGCTTTATTTCTAGTTTGTGCGTCTACCATCTGACCCCTAAAATTGTCCTGCAAGATGTTTAGAAACTGGCGAGCCTTAGATTAATATGCAGTTCCCTCCACCCAGTCTATGTCTGGATAGTTAAAATCCCTCATTATGATAACACTTCCCATCCTTGCTGCTAATCCAGATTGTGATGGGAGATCTGTCTCCCCTTTCTCCCACAGGTTAGGGGGCCTATAGCATACACCCAGTATTTTCCCCTTAGCATCATCCCTTTCGAGCTCTACCCATAAGGATTCCACCTCATACCTAGCTCCCTTAATGATGTCACATTCACTTGTACATTATTCTTGATATATAGGCATACCCCTCCCCCTTTTTTACCCTCTCTGTCCTTGTAATAAAGGGTATACCCTTGAATGTTTGCCAGGCAATCATGAGAGCTGTTGAACCAAGTCTCTGAAATTCCCACAAAATCCAATTCCTCCTCATACAACAGTATCTCTAGTTCACCCATCTTGCCCGCCATGCAACTGGCATTGATGAACAAGCCACGTAGTTTAGACTGGTCGCATATTATCCTCTTATTGGGTGTTCCGAGATTGCAACTAGGACTTGCTACTATGCTTACCTTGGGTTTATGTGCTTTGGTCAAGCTACCACTAATGCCCCCAATAAAAAAAAACCTCTAACCTTTTGGCCATCTTCATTCCCAGCTGATCTGCACCCTCCTCATTTAGGTGCAGTCCGTCCCTATAGTACCGTTTATCGACTGATAAGTCGGCCCAGTCCTCCAGGAACCCAAACCCCCTCCTTACTACACCAGCTCTTCAGCCACTTGTTTACTTCCCTAATCTCCCTCTGCATTTCTGGTGTGGCTCGATGTACTGGTAGTATTCCTGAGAATACTACCTTGGAAGTCCTTTGCCTCAGTTTAGCTCCTCGTTCCCTAATATCGTATTTTAGGACACTCCATCTGCCTCTGACTTTGTCATTGGTGCCAACATGCACCATGACAGCTGGGTCTTCCCCAGCCCCTCCCAGTAATCTGTCCACCTGATCCATAATATTCTGAATCAGAGCGCCGGTAGACAACATACTGTTTAAGAGTAGCCTCCCAGTTATAAACCAGTTACCCCTGTGAAAAGGGATGGTAGAGATCCGGAGTCCTGGGATGTCCCGATTGCGGGCTCTGGGGCAATCCCAGGACTCACGATCGTAGGAGTCCTCATATATGGTCATCTGTATTGTGTACAAAATTTCTAAGAGAGAAAAAAAATCAAAAGAACAAGTGAAGAGGAAACCAGGAGAAAGTGAGAGGATGAGAGAGAAAGGGTCGTCCTGGATTTCGCTATGGAGTCGAAACATAGTCAATCCATGAGACCCATATCTTATTAAAATTCTTGGTTTTATTACCAAGAATATGGGTGAGTTTGTCATTAATCATAATCCAATTGAGTTTACGTTTTAACCTTGGCAAGCGGGATTATTGACTTTTTCCAATGTCTTGCGATTGTAATTCTTGTCGCCAACAATATATAGTTCATTTTCTAAATATCTTGGGTGTTTAGTCAGGCAATTTGTGGAAAAGGGCAGCTTCAGGAGATCTGCAAATGTTTACCCTGTCACTGAATTGATTAAATTGAAAATGCAAATCAAAAATCTAGTTACGAGGGGGCATTGCCACCAAATTTGGTGCATCGTCCCCAACTGTCCACATCGTCGGAAGCAGTTTGGCGAAGTGGAAGGATGCATCTTGGCTACTCTGGGTACCAAGTACCAACGTAGGAGCGTTTTATAGTTGGCCTCTATAAGAGTAGTGTTAATGGAAATTTTGGATAACTAATAAGCAATATCTTGCCATTCAGTCAGATCAAGGGTAAGGTTCAAATCCCTTTCCCACTGGTTCATATAGGAAAGTTTTGTACCTGGCTCAGTGAAAGGGGTATATATCGCAGATATCCGACCCCTCTGGAAGCTTCTGGCCTGACATGTTAATTCAAATGCTGTAAGCGTGAGGGGGTCCACCACTTGGTTAAGTTTTGATCTAGAAAATGATACGATTTGGTTGTATTGAAATATTTAATTAGGAGGCATTAGAAACTTGTCTTTAAAATATTGTATATTGTGTAATTGATCCCTATTCAGAAAATCTGATTCTCAGCAACCCTTTATTGAGCCACCACTGTAACAATTGCGGAGTCAAACCAGGTGGAAACTCCGGTTTGCAGAAAACGGGAGCTAGTGGAGTATGAGGGGATAAGGGACTGCGATTGCTTGTCCTATCCCATATTGCCAAAGAATGCGATTCCCCAAGAATTCCTGAAAGAATGAAGGGGCCGGGTCCCGAGGATTTCTATAGAGAACGGCATAAAAATCGTGGAATTCCTGAATAATTCCTGAGTAATTCCTGAGAGGTGGCCCCCCGATAATGTAATTTTGGGGAGTGCCAGATGAGTGCTTAGGGGAACCAGGGCAGTCCTGCCAAGTGAAAAATTTGTGATTCTTCCACAGTAATTGTTTCTCAGCCCTAGTGGTAAGGCAGATATTAAGTTCCAAGCGGGATTGTTCCAGTTTAATAAATTGATTAGGAGACTGAGAGCGTTTTATGTTAGTTAAAGCTTTAAAATCCCTGGTTTTGGCAGAGATAAATTCAGTGTGAGCTTTTTTGAGTCTGGAGGACAATTGAATAAAAGCTCCCCGGACAGAAAACTTGCGTTCGGCCAAGTTAATAGCAGGAGATGTATCTCCTGGGTTATTAATGTCGAAGTAAGTTTGTAAATGATTAGAAATCTCCATTCAGTGGGATTCGTCACAGAGGAGAGATTCATTCAATCGCCAATGAGGGTATGGTGTCCTACTGGTGAGGTCCGAGATCTGAACCATAACTGGGTCATGGTCCGACCAGGGAGTAGATAATATTTTGGCAGACTTCAATTTAGTCAGCAGTCATGAGGGGAAAAATATGTGATCTATACGTGAGTAGTGTCCATGCACTCTTGAATAATGAGAGTAATCTCTAGTGGTGGGGTTTGCTTCCCTCCACTAAATCATAGTGATAGAGCAGTTGTGAAAATTTATGACTCTGTTTAGGAGGGGGACGGAGCCCCGCGGTGTGTGATTTGTCTTTAACCACTTCCCGCCCAAGGTACGTCCAGGGACGTCCTTGAGTTTCCAGGGGTATATCTGAATGATGCCTGAGGCCACAGACATCATTCAGATATCAGCGTTTTCAGCCGGCGATTCCCTGCACCATAAGAATGATCATAGCGGCTGTTCCGCCCCTTGATTGTTCTTATGGGAGGCGGGAGGGGACGTCCCCCCCCCCCCTCCTGCCGCCCTCCGGTGCTTGTACCGACTCACCGCTTCCATCGATGGAAGCGGTGAGTCGGTCACAGAATCCGCCGGCCCCCGGATAATACCATAGAGATTTCCGGCGGACCAGATCGTCCCCAGAGTCTCTATGATCGTTCGGCGGCCGAGCGCGATGTTATGACGTCATGCCCGGCCTCTGCATTCAAAATAACGGCGCCGATTTGGCTAGGAGGCCAGGATCGTTTTTTATTTTAGGCTTCCCAGCCTAGATGTGAGATATGGGGTCTTATTGACCCCATATCTCACTGTAGATAGGTCAGATCGTGCCATATTTATATTACAAGGGATGTTTACATTCCTTGTAATAGGAATAAAAGTAATCAATTTTTTTTTTTTTGGTGTCAAACTAAAAAAATAAAAGTAAAATTAACAATAAAAAAAAAAAATGTAAGCGCCCCTGTCCCCATGAGCTCGTACGCAGAAGCGAACGCATACGCAAGTCCCGTCCACATATGAAAACTGTGTGCAAACCACACATGTGAGGTATCGCCGTGAACGTTAGAGCGAGAGCAATAATTCTAGCACTAGACCTCCTCTGTAACGAAAAACATGTAACCAGTAAAAAAATTTAAAGCGTCGCCTATGGGGATTTTTAAATACCAAAGTTTGGCGCCATTCCATGAGCGCATGCAATTTTGAAGCCTGACATGTTGGGTATCTATTTACTCGGCGTATCTTCATCTATCACATTATGCAAAAAAATTGGGCTAACTTTTTTATTTTATTTTTTTTTTTAAGCATGAAATTGATTTTTTTTTCTGGAAAAACGTGTTCAAAAAAATTGCTGCACAAATACCATGCGAGATAAAAAGTTGCAACAACCGCCATTGTATTCTCTAGGGTCTTAGCTAAAAAAACATATATAATGTTTGGGGGTTCTATGTAATTTTCTAGCAAAAGAATTAGGAATTTTACATGTAGGAGTGAAATGTCAGAATTGGCCTGGATGCGAAGTGGTTAATAAGATCTAAGGCTAGATTAGAGTCACCGCTAAAATCACTTTGCCTTCAAATTCAGGAGCCATGGACCATAGGCGAGAGTGAAATAATGCAGTTTAGTGTCGGGAGCGTAGTAAATTGGGAATGTAACCAATGATTCCCCCAGATGACCTTTACGTAGAAGATAACGTCCATTTTTATCCCGAAGAACTTTAGTTTCAGTGAATGATACGTGTCGGGAGAAGCAGAGGGCCACTCCCCTCTTCCTCTCCCAATGCATTTGCATAGTAGCAAAGAGGATAGTCTCTCTGGAGATACCAAGGGTAAATAGGGAGGTAAAATGTGTCACTTGGAGAGCAACAATGTCCGCCCCCAAAGATTGGTAGTGTGTGAAGGCCTTAATCTGTTTATCAGGTGATCCGAGACCCTAAACATTATGGAAGAGCATGCGGATATTTTGGGAAGTAGACATTACACTAGACATAGGAAACAGTCAGCCAATCATTGATAAACAGACTCGCCCACAGATCTGCGAACCTCCGAGACCAGAAGCGCCAGAGGAATCTCCAGGCAACCCTCAGGAAAGAACAGTGGTAGAAAAAGTTAAAGCAAAAATAGAGAGGGGAAAAAAAAACATAGGGTAGTCGGGCCAGGAAACCCCCGGAACCGAGTAACGTGGCATATAAATGTAAGAAGTCATGTATAACAATCGGTAAACAATTCAAGTATTTCAGAGCGCGGAAGAGTCTTTACCAAAAACAAGTGATGAGAAGTCATTCAAATGGGGAGAGTGCATAGACACCTCAGTGTCTGCAGCAATGCAGGCACATCTCAGTATATTTTTGGTCCCACAACCCCGCCCAGGGAAACCAATAGAGCCACACAGTGGAACAACTGTAATGTAGAATATAATGGGATGAACGTTAATTAAAAAAGAGAAAAAAAATTGTCCAACCTGAAAAAGAAAACGTGCATGTTAACTAATTAACCGCCCACTGCAAGATCGGCTAGAACCATAAGGCCACAGATGTGCGTTTCATCAAATTTATCAAAAAGACAAAAGCAGTGGCTAATGTCCCTTGACGGGACCACTGAGAAGCCATCGCATTAAACGAGAGGTCTGTCCAAGAGGATGGAGCAAGTTCTCAAGATACATTAGAGGAAGAGGCTGTTTTTCTTGTCGGCTTTGTTGCCTAAAGAGGGGAGAGTGGAAGAGAGGTATCGCTGGATTCAGGCCACTTCTGTGGTGAGGGGCTATGAGAGATAAAGCCCAATTTAATTTTTATGATTGTTTCACCTTCCTTAAAGGTGGAGAAAGAGTAGGACTGGCTGTTAAAGGAGAATTGGAGCTTGAAGGGAAAATTCCATCTATAGCGAATGTTACGTTGTATTAGTGGTATCAACAAGGGTTTAAACGATCGCCTCTTTTGGATAGTGGCCTGGGAGATATCAGCAAATATTCGACTGTCTATTTCCAGATCTGGGTTCTCTCTGGCATGACGCATCACTGCTTCTTTGATCTGGAAAAAGTGTGGTTTTAACCACTTGCCGACCGCCGCACGATGATATGCGTCGACAGAATGGCACGGGCAGGCATATGGGTGTATATATACGTCCCTGCCTTCCCGCGGGTGGGGGGCCCGATCGGGCCCCCCCCGGTGCCAGCGGCGGTCGGTATCCATTCAGGAGTGATCCGGGATGAGGGGGCGGCCATTCGTTCATGGCCACCCCCTCGCAATCGCTCCTGACGAATGGAAGTGAGGCGTGACATCACTTCCTCTCCTGTAATGTAAACACAGGCAGAGGAAGTGATGTAATCTCTCCTCCGTGTCGGTATTTTTCGTTCCGGCACCGAGGAGAGAGGATCGGTGAGTTGCACCAACACGACACTACACAGTAGAACATGCCAGGCACACTCACCCCCCCCTTCACCCCCCCAATCACCCCTGCCCCCCCAGTCACAGTGACACCAATTGCATTTTTTTTTTTTTTTTGCATTGGTGTCATTTGTGACTGTAATAACTGTTAGGGCAGTTAGGGTTAGCCCCCTTTAGTTCTAAGGTACCCCCCTAACCCCCCCAATAAAGGTTTAACCCCGTGATCACCCCCCGTCGCCAGTGTCACTAAGGCTGGGTTCACATTGCAGCGGTTTATGAGAACGGATGTGATTTGCACTGCACTGCAGTGCAAATCACATCCGATCTCTGTGCGATTCGAGTTCAGCCATACAGATAGTATGGCTGAATTTGCGCCGCAAATTCGCACGGGACCCTTTTTTTGGTCCGCAGCAGAATCGGATCACATGGGTGTTCACACCATGCGATCCGAGTTCGCAGATCGCACTGCGATATGCGAACTGATCTGGGGGTGTCATTAACATTTCACTGACACTCCCAGCAGTTCGCATAGGCAGTGTGAACTGCCGCCGGGAGGCATGCGATGCGGGAACCCGCCGCGGATTCGTGGCGTTCCCGCATCGCTCCAGTGTGAACCCAGCCTAATAAGCGATCATTTTTCTGATCGCTGTATTAGTGTCACAGGTGACGCTAGTTAGGCAGGTAGGTATTTAGGTTCGCCTCAGCTTTTTATAGCGCCAGGGACCCCCATATACTACCGCATAAAGCCCCCTGATTGCCCCCTAGTTAACCCTTTCACCAGTGATCACCATATAACTGTTACAGGTGACGCTGGTTGGTTAGTTATTTTTTTTTATAGTTTCAGGGCACCGCCATTTATTACCTAATAAAGGTTTAACCCCCTGATCACCCGGCGGGTGTCATTTGTTACTGTAATTACTGTTAGGGCAGTTAGGGTTAGCCCCCTTTAGTTCTAAGGTACCCCCCTAACCCCCCTAATAAAGGTTTAACCCCGTGATCACCCCCCGTCGCCAGTGTCACGAAGGCTGGGTTCACATTGCAGCGGTTTATGAGAACGGATGTGATTCGCACCGCACTGCAGTGCAAATCACATCCGATCTCTGTGCGATTCGAGTTCAGCCATACAGATAGTATGGCTGAATTCGCGCCGCACCCACCGCAAACTCGCACGGGACCCTTTTTTTGGTCCGCAGCAGAATCGGATCGCATGGGTGTTCACACCATGCGATCAGAGTTTGCAGATCGCACTGCGATATGCGAACTGATCTGGGGGTGTCATTAACATTTCACTGACACTCCCAGCAGTTCACATAGGGCAGTGTGAACTGCCGCCGGGAGGCATGCGATGCGGGAACCCGCCGCGGATTCGTGAGGTTCCCGTATCGCTCCAGTGTGAACCCAGCCTAATAAGCGATCGTTTTTCTGATCGCTGTATTAGTGTCACAGGTGACGCTAGTTAGGCAGGTAGGTATTTAGGTTCGCCGCAGCTTTTTATAGTGCCAGGGACCCCCATATACTACCGCATAAAGCCCCCTGATTGCCCCCTAGTTAACCCTTTCACCAGTGATCACCATATAACTGTTACAGGTGACGCTGGTTGGTTAGTTATTTTTTTATAGTTTCAGGGCACCCGCCATTTATTACCTAATAAAGGTTTAACCCCCTGATCACCCGGTGGGTGATATAAGTTTGAGGGTCAGATAAGGTCTGCGTCGCCCCAGGCAGCGTCAGGTTAGTGCCAGTACCGCTAACACCCACGCACAAAGCATACACCTCCCTTAGTAATATAGTATCTGATCAGATCTATATTAGCGTCGCCAGCAGTTTAGGTTTCCCAAAACGCATTGTTAGTGGGATCAGCCCAGATACCTGCTAGCACCTGCGTTTAGCCCCTCCGCCAAGCCCAGACCAGCTCACCCAAGTGCAGTATCGATCGATCACTGTCACTTACAAAACACAACATGCATAACTGCAGCGTTTGCAGAGTCAGGCCTGATCCCTGCGATCGCTAGCAGTTTTTCTTGTAGCGTTTTGATACAGTCGCTGACAGCCTAGGTGCTTTTTTACCTGTGAGTCTCACTAGTGTACCCCTAAATTTAGGGGTGTCTACTTTCCAAAATGGGGTCATTTGGGGGGGGGTTTGTGCCGTCTTGGCATTTTATGGCCTTCAAAACTGTAATAGGTAGTGAGGAGTGAAGTCAAAAATTTACGCCCTTAGAAAGCCTGAAAGCGGTGCTTGGTTTTCGGGGCCCCGTACGCGGCTAGGCTCCCAAAAAGTCCCACATATGTGGTATCCCCGTACTCAGGAGAAGCAGCAGAATTTATTTTGGGGTGTCATTTCACATATGCCCATGGCATGTGTGAGCAATATATCATTTAGTGACAACTTTGTGAAAAAAAAATAAAAAAAAATTAAAGTTTGTAATTTTCCCGCAACTTGTGGTAAAATATAAAATATTCCATGGACTCAACATGCCTCTCAGCAAATGGCTTGGGGTGTCTACTTTCTAAAATGGGGTCATTTGTGGGGGTTTTGTGCCATCTTGGCATTTTATGGCCTTCAAAACTGTAATAGGTAGTGAGAAGTGAAATCAAAAATTTACACCCTTAGAAAGCCTGAAGGCGGTGCTTGGTTTTCGGGGCCCCGTACGCGGCTAGGCTCCCAAAAAGTCCCACATATGTGGTATCCCCATACTCAGGAAAAGCAGCAGAATTTATTTTGGGGTGTCATTTCACATATGCCCATAGCATGTGTGAGCAATATATCATTCAGTGACAACTTTGTGTAAAAAAAAAAAAAAAGATTTTTTTTTTGTCATTATTCAATCGCTTGAGGCAAAAAAATAAAATAATCAATGGGCTCAACATGCCTCTTATCCATTTCCTTAGGGGGTCTACTTTCCAAAATGGGG